>NW_026136701.1:21475713-21733213 GCF_905237075.1 Dicentrarchus labrax
ATACGTTTATAAGTTTGTTACATTGCTGTGGACTTCAGTCTAGTTTGCTTTGCTAAGTATGCCACAGTGATACCATACTGCATAAACTCAACGTAATATCCTTATTCCCTTCTCTCCCTCTGATTACATTAAAATATACAGTGTCTTTCAGGCTGATTTAAAAGCTGTTGCCATGGACACTAATTACCTCTTAATACTGGAATATGTGCAGTCAGGTTTTAAGACAAACACAAACAATGACAGACAGGCAGAGAAACAGACATATAGGCAAACCTCTCAGTGCTCATCACATATGCATTAGATACGGTCCATTGTTCACACCTCGAGTTTGGTCTCTGTTACCAATCAGCACTGATTGAAGCTCTGCATCACACCCAGGAGCATTATGTCCCGTAATGAGATTCTTCTCCCCGAGCATACCTCCCTAATCCCACGTCTCTATCTGTGCTTTGTGGGCCTTCAGAACAGCTGAGCCAGGCTGAACATGGACGCTCTACATGAAATTCGTTGTTAACCCTGCCATCTTGAATAAGAGTGAGACAATGGAGCTGAAATGGAATGGATGCTACGCTTATTACAGAACATGTTAATCCTCTTAAGAAGTTAAGAGAGGTCTTGATGACATGTGGGAGAGGCAGGACCATACAGCTCTGTGGAAATGAGCAGAGGCTAGTCTGAGAAATGAGGTTCATCCTAAACAATAGCGAAGCCTGAAGCCTGGTTCTTATAGTTATTAACCTGCAATTCACTTTGGGGAATTTATAGAGAAAAAAGTTGCTAGGTGGGTCTGTCTTCAAAATAATTCAGAGCCATTTTAAATTTGCTACAGCAACTTTCCAGCTTATCCTTTACTGATCTGTAGCTTGAATAATTTCAAGGTTTTGCAAAATCGAAAATCGAGCCAAAATGCTGTCAAAGACGTTGTGAGACCGGCTGCAACTAGGGTGTTTAGATAGACTGCCAGCATCATGCTACCTCATTAACCGGATTTTCCCCAGACCGGCATTTGGCCGATGCCTATAACCCAGGCAGCGCATGCTTCTGAGGCTCTATATAAAAGCTTCTCTTATAGAGAATGGCCTCCAGTGCCGTGTAGAGCCTCTTCAGAGGGAACGTTAAGTAACTCACTTTGATAACGCCTCATGAAAGGGAGGATTTGAGACGAGGAAAGCACAGAGCATTGAGCAGACCATCAGCATCGATAAGGTCGATATTATAGCGGCGAAGAGAACAGTGAATGTCAAAGCACTGAGTGGTGAATTTGTCAGAGAGAAAAAAAGGAGGTCTGCTGTGGAATGTACTGATGCTGCGCCAAAAACAGGCACAAACAATTGAAGAAGACTGTGGTCTGACTCACCTGTCCTTTCCCGTCTCCTTCTTGAAGACCATGTCGCAGTAGTTCATCCTGTCCTCTGTGGTGACGTAGATTCGTGCATGAGGGTAGTTCTCTGCCGCCTGTCGCAGCATGTTGTACACAATGCCCTTCCCATCCTTCCTCATGTTTCGTAGCGGCCCCCACACGACGTAGACGGTGTCGTTGCCCTGTCCGAAGAAGTACTGGGGCTTCTGCAGCAGCAGGGGGACGCTGGTGTGAGAGACAACTCTCAAGGTGGTCCGCTGGCCCACATCACGTTCGAAGCCCCGTGTGGGCGCGTTGTTCATCCGCCAGATGCAGGGAGAGCGGTCAATCTGCAGGCCGGCAGCCTGGCCCAACATCTGTCCAGAGCTGGACACGATGCTGCAGAGCTCACAGCGCAGCTTCAGAGGCTGAAGGAGAGAAAGCAAGTCGGTTACAACAATTAATCATTACTATATACACCGATCAGCCATAACAGTATGAGCATTGACTGGTGAAGTGAATAACACTGATTATCTCGGCTCCTGTCAGGGGGGGGTATATTAGGCAGCAAGTGAAAACTTTGTTCTCAAAGTTGATGTGTTAGAAGCAGGAAAAATGGGCAGCGTGAGGATTTGAGCGATTTTGACAAGGGGCCAAATTGTGATGGCTAGACGACTGACGCCTTTTACATCTACAGATGCCATTGAATCACCATGTTTCTACAGTAGCGAAGAATGGACAAACCAACACTGGCTCTAAATAGGGGCATTACTGTTTTCTGTGTGTTTCGTAGCCACCGCAGTTTCCCCTTCATACATGGACGCGGAGGGTGAAGCGAGGGAGTTGCAGGGAGTTACTAAATCCTACACACTGGACTTTTAAGTCTTAAGTAAGTCACATCCCACAGCAGTCAAGTCCAAGTTAAGTCTCAAGCTCTCATTCTTGTGAGCTGAATATGACTCTCAAGTCTACAGCTGTGGTTAAAGAGACAATAAACAATCAATAACTTTTAGCAACTTCTATTAACAACAATCAGCAGGGCTGTGGGACAGCTCACACAATAGAGGCACAAGGAAACTAGATAACTAGACCCAAGAGAAATGAAATATCTCACAGTGCAAAATACTGCTTTATCATTTTCTTTTGTAGCTTGAGAACAAGGCAAGACAATGTGTCTACAGCTAACAACATCCTAAAAATTCAAGGACGTTGGTAAGGAAACATAGGTTTGTCTTGGAATTAACTTCGGAAAAACAGAATAAAGAACAAAATTTTAATTTGTAGTGGTAATCAACGTTATGGATCAACAACTCTTTTTGGGGTTTGTATCTTTTATTTTTCAAGTATTTGAAAAAAGCAATACACATTCTTCTAAAATGGATTCAAGAATATTTTGCAATATCATAAAAAATAGGAATCCTATTTAGACCTCGACTGGTGAAATTAACCATAGACAGTTCTAAAGTGCTGCATGTCTGGTTCTTGTCTTTTAATTTAATTTAATTCAGTTAATTAATATTGAATGCTAACCCCTGAAAGTGGATTTCCTCTAAAATATACTCTATCTCATGTTGTTTAATTTTCATCTTATGATGTTATAGTTTGTGATATACTTTATATGTGTGCAATAATAATATTAAAGTGATGTTTTGGCTCAGGGCTTGTGCGATCAGAACATAAAATAAAATGCATTTGGTAATTATTTAGAAAAAACTATTCATCAGGGTTTTACAGCCCTATATAATTTTCTTTTATTTCTTCAGATTAATGTCACTGTGCCCAGAACTAACATTGATTAAGTTAATTGAATGTGGGACCTCAGAGGTTACACCAGTCTTACTGCGACAATGCAGAAGAAAGAAGCAAGGGAGTTGCGTCATTTATCTTACTGTATATTTTTTATATATCTTATTATACTTTACTGGAGCACGGGGATTTGTAATGAATCTTCAATAATAGCTCTTAGCTATGCTTTGTCAAGGGAGGAAGAAAGCCCTCTCTGAATCCGAAATGGGAGATTTACCTAATTGAAGCTAATATGCTTGGTTTGTTTTGATGAGATTAAACTTACTTAAGTGAATGAATGCATGAGAAAGTTAGAAAAGAAAAACCACTGTATCATGACTAAGCCCTGTTTGATAATTTGCTTAATGGAGAATAACTGTAATGTCACTGGTTTGCATACAAATTGCATTTGTGCTGCGTTCTGGACGACTGTTTAGGCGGCAAACATGAAACTCTCTCTTGCATGCTCGGCGTTTAATCAACAAACAAGAGAGTTTTATTGTTCAGAATCCCACAAGACGATCCAGTAAATTCTATTATGAATACTTGGCTTATCATCTCTCATATGATTCATTGTTGTGCATACAGAAGATCAACAGCTTGGAAAGGAAACAAAAACAGTGCTTTTTTTCTAACGAGACATAATTCTTGCGTGAATTACTCCAACAGAGCTACCTGCTATTGATTTTTCTCCCATGTATGGATTCAGTCATGGGTTAAGAAATGATCTCTGGACCTGGGCTGGTAGCTCTCCATTTACTGGCTGGTTGAGACACACATCACCGCAGCCTTGAGCTGTCAGCAGCTCGTCCATCATCACCCGCTCCCTTCAGCCCAGCTCATAACTCCATCACGCCTTTCAGCACACACAGATTGGCTGAGCTCTGTGGGGAACACTGGTTGGCTAACTGCATTTGAGACACATACTTCTGTGGCTGGAAACCAATGGCTGAGGAGCCCCTGAGCAAGGCGTTTGCCACACAGCTGCCGCAGTAAAGCTGCCACTGACATTGTGCTTGAGAAAGTGAGAAATTTCCTGCATTAATTAAGGTTAATTTAAAATGAAAAACAGGTATTTGAATAGTTTACAGAACATAATTAGCTTCCCGTGAACACTAATCACATTTACATGTATTAAGGAGGTGTGTAAAACTTCATCTAACAACTGTAACCTCTACTGGAACACTTTTATTTAGTATATAAGACTGGAATCTAGTTCCTAACAAATCTCTGAACATTACGTCCTGTAAATCAATAAAATGTTATGGCCTCTTCATCTTCTCAGCTGTGATTGATGTTTCAGTTTAATGTTCACGACGGTGCTGTTTCAGTGTTGCATGCAGTAATCGCAAACAGAGTGCGCTTTTATAATCCCAATAATTTTGGCACCCTCTGATAAGTACAAAATCTACTCAAAGCCTCAGATTTTAATGCATGAGTGTGTTAAAAATAAAGTGGGTTATTTAAAAAAAGCAGGCTTAATGCTGGGAACACGGTCATCATTGAATTATAGCACTAGGGTGTGAACTTAACCTTGACATTCATTAAAATGCTCTAAACACGATTAATTAATAAGCAATAATTATTACATTAACGTGCCAAGTACCAGTGTTAGAAGCCTCCATGGCACTTAAAAATGCATTGATTAGCTGTTGCTGTCTACATTGGAAAAGCGATTAATTCTAAATGCTCCTCTTGGGGCACGCACATTATACTAAAGAATTAAAAAAGGTTGTATGTCTGAAACGGCATCTCAGTAAATAACAGTAGAAAACTACTTTAACTAAATAAGCTGCAGCTACGCTTAGATTTTAGCCATTTTTGCTAGGGGCATAACTCTAGGTATGGCAATGTCAGTTTGGTTGGTCCACCACTTTCATCCATAGTGAAATATCATCTATCATCTCATATATATATTTATATATATATATATATATATATATATATATATATATATATATATATATATGTAACTCAACTTGAAATCATTATTATTAACAGCAGTTGATCAAGTGTCAGGTAGGATATGTCAACCACAAGATATATACATATAAACACACATTTAATTACTTGGATTGGCAAGGGGCCCACGCTTGTCAGGTGATACCTTGTCAGATACCTTATTAACAAAAGCTTTATATGTATTATAAATAGTGCCAAAGTCTTGTGGTTGACATATCCTACCTGACACTTAAATTAACTGCTGTTAATAATTATGACGTAAACAGAGAAGAAACCCAGTATTGTAAAAATTTTAAAACTAAATGCCAATTGAGTTACTAAATAACTCTGGTTAGGTTAGCTCAATCCAATATTTCCCACTTATTTTTTATATCTGCATGAACACTACAACTACTTCTGATGTCTGAAACCACTACCTCATTCACTCCCTCAAAGCTCCTACGAATATTGAGCAGTAAATTGACATTTTGGACATTTACATTTGTCTTGCAGCATCATCATTTTGCATCGCACAAGTGTCGTTTACTCATTAATAAACTGCAAAGCTTTGTATTGTGGGTAGTAGTGAACAAATGTCCATGCCATAGACACATAGGCCACTCAACTGTGGAATATTTGAGGACACTATAGTGAATACATTTAACAGTCAATACAGTGCAGTATAAGGAGTGATTTCAGACAGACTGAAACACATTTTTCTCTATTTATGCATGTATAAATAAAATATAAGCCATACTTAGTTAAATATTTTGGGTCCTTCCTTTAAAAGTTATTTTTGGAAGTTATGTTTCAGCTCGTGAGCTTGTGACGGTACAGTGACTCTGTTTCCAGTTTATTTCTTTTGATCGGAAGGCGCTACAGATGCTCCCTAGTAACTCATTTACACTAAAGGCTTAACAAGCATAATGTGAAACTAGCTGGTAATTACTGGGAACTTAGAAGGAACTTTACAAAACAGATGGTGCAACCCAGGCCTGAAGATCTCTCAGTAAAATGATTCACAAAGCAATCCAAAAATAGATACACTTTCCCCCTCTTGTTGGGTATTGTGTACTTTAAAAAGGCCTGGATTTAAAATTTTCAGGTCTAAATGAAAATATTGAGTTTCTGTCTCCATCTGTGATAGACCAGGGGCATGAATGTAAAGTGCCACAAGACAAATGTTTTCTATTTCTCCTGAAAAGCAGAGCAGGAACAATTTATCACACCTGCAGGCAGACTCAATCAAATGAGGAAAATAAGGCAGACCATTCCCATGCTACCGGGTTATGCATTATACATGCTTGCAAGAGGTTTATAACACCACAAATGACACCTCACTGTGGATCATGTAAGATTGCCTTACCGTCCAGGAGAAATATTACTGGTTCTTAAGGTGTTGCCGTGTGCTTAACAGAGGCTGACAGCTCACACAGCAGGCTTTCACTCCGGACGTAATCGCTTACGACACCCAGCACAAGAGTATCACCTGGACCAGACCTCCACAATTCTGTCCGTCCTTTGTCAGAAAATTTCGGGAGTGCACAGAACACTTCTGACACTCACGTTCAGCCCAATCATTGCCCCTCCTGATCTGCTATAAAGAGCTCACTGGTGGGGGAATTTGAGCCGAAAAGAGGCCTAATTCTTCAGAAGCTGCCAGTCTTTCCAATGATTTGCATAAATCTCCATGGGGAGAGGGCAGTGATTTAAGCAGGCTTGTCTAGAGGCAGAGGGAGGTGCAGACGTAGAAATTGGTGTAAAACGTGATTGCCTCTGGGCCCCTGTTGTGTGGATCAAACTCTCTGGAGGCAGAAGAAGACGCTCCGCATTAATCCGCCAATATCAGCGGACTGAATATAAGGCATCCACTTCTCATGAAGGACCAACGCATCCATCGCTACACCAAATCTAGATGTATTGCAACCCAAACTGAGAGCACAACCCAATGACCTGTCAGCTAGAGATATTGCATGCATCTCATGCAAGCAAATTATATGATTTTCCTGCGTGACTACCCAATATCCGCCAATATATGCCCAATTTCAGTTTTTGTCGGCTGCCTCCCTAAACAACAAACACACAGCTTGGGTTTTACATTTTGATCTGGTGGGAATTAAAAGGCTTTGATATTTCAATTTCCATAAATTGTGCGGGGAATATACAGCACAGAGCTGTTTGAAGGCAGAAGAATAGGATCACGGACATGAGTGCTTGGAATTACAAAGAAATAATGCTCGCAGGAGACATCAAACAGGGGTTTTCAGATCCATCACAGAAAACCTGATATAATGAATTAAGAAAATCCTCAAGGAGGTGCTGTGCTTTTTGCATGAGTGCATTTGAATACACCTTCATTATTGAGGTGAAGCTGTGTGATAGCAGGTTAATGTTAATAGAGGTTAGAGAATATGAAGGCGCCATGACAGAAAAGGGTTGCCTGTGTATGACGCAAGTTATTACACTCACGCTGTAATATGACAAATGTATAAATGTTCATTGTTAATGCTTTCATCTTAAGATTGAAAATTATTTCAGCAGAGATTCAAAATAAAATGTTCAAACTACATTAAAGCTAAAACTTCCAGGATTATACTTTATGATGTAGTGTCTTGTCGTTAAGGGTAAACGTCTATCAGTCAGCTTTTAGTCAAAAATTGAAGTTTTCACTGTTTGCCTCAATCACTAAAACATCACTTTGCCCCTTTTCATAATTTGTCATCTTTTAGCTTTTATTGGCTTTTTAAATATAGAGAATCTATAAGTTTTAGCAGCAATATTGTGTTTTATCATGTAAATCAATCAATCAGTGTAGCTAAATTAAATGTCCTGAGCCCAACAGGTAATAATTTGCCATAATAACAAACTAAAGTAATTTGGGATGATGTATATTTTGCAATATGAAAGTACTTTTACACTATCTTCAACCTACATTCATTTATTTTTTGCCCACTTGGGTGCAGAGCAACAAGCTGTAAATATGTCACCATTTTAACACCTCATTACGTTGATATAGTGAGCTTGTTAGCAGTGAGTCGCTATTAACACATCCACATTAACAGTATGATGAGCATTCATTTGGAGTTGTTTTTCCATAAGCCCAGTGTCCACTTTGCTTTTAGCTGGATTTTTTTCTTCTATAACTCTGCTCCACTTTGTTCAGCAGCTAGCTGTTAACTTTGTCTGCTGTTTGGTGCCGAGCATGTAGCGTACAGTCGACTTGAAAACACTGCTGATGAAAGCAGTGATAGTGAGTCAAGACAGTAAAGTTAAAGGTTTTAAAACCAAAGCAATGAGCTGAAAGACACCAAATTGCTCTGTAGTGAGAGGGAAAAGTGACCCTTAACATATATACTTACTTACACATAGTTCATTAATTCCTTGTTGATATGAAAATATGAATTAGAGCACCTTTAAGTTAACTAGTTTGTACATACAGAGAACCCAGAGAAATGATACTCAGTAGCAGCTCATATCGAGTCTAGTCAAACATATATATCCAGCTGACAATCCTGCTTGCTCATGTGTCTGTGTGTTTTGTCTATTTGTGTCCCTCACCTCCTGTTTTGGGATGCTAACATAGCCCAGGTGAGGCTTGAAGGCCTTGTACGGCTGCTTGGAGAACATCCAGTGGCTGCTGAACGTCTGCCCGAACATTGGCTGCAGGAGGAAGTAGGGCTTCTCCGAGTAGTTCACCACGACCACGAAGAGCGACACCGCCACGATCAGACTGGTGGCGATCAACGACTTCCTCTGTGGAAGGAGGGGAAGCGCACTTATGACAAGTCTGAGAAATGCAGCAATCATAGACTAAAACTTTATGATCAATCAAATTGCAATTTTCATTTATTCATTGTCATTTTAATAGCTTGAATTGAAGAGTAAACAAAAAACTAGAGGCTTTCCAGTTGCATCATAAATCTGCCAGCAGTCGCAGCTGACAGATACTGTATATTGTATGACAGCAACACATATACTATGAAGAGGAAAATATCAAGTATAACAGGAAGTATACTGTGTAAAAATAACAAATATATTATAGTACAGCAACAAATATACTATTTAATTACCAGGCAAGAAAAAGGAAGATGATTGAGGAATATGTTTGCTCCATATGTTGTATATAATATATATATATATATATAATAAAATATAATACACACATTTTACATGTTAAGGTTATGAGATAGATTTGTTTCTAAATGTATCATACACACATCATTACACGGAGTAACACTGTGCTTTGGGGACTGCTTCAAAGTAATGTGTGTGGCATAAAACTTCAAGATCAAATTACATGCTCAACGTTTAGCACCGCTGAGCCAGAAGGAGGCAGGGAAGTGGAAATATTTGGTGAAACAACTTCGTCCAACAACAAAATGATTATTCATATAGTTTATTTGTTAGTAAAACTGTACAACCTCTTAAGCGGACTGCTTAAGGCCTGACGCCAACCTTAAAGGCAGTATTTCAAGACTACACATCCATCTTCCAACACTGACCGAGCCAAAGGACGCCTGAGAACAAGATCTTAAGGTGGCATTCCCCGACGCCATTTGGGATCTCATTATTATTCACATTCATTCCTCATGTATTTGCACTCGTCATTGCTGGCTACAATTCAAAGTTATGCATCATCTTTACTTTACTGAAGCTAAACTCTCAGAACTCCAGTTGTCCTAGATTCCCCCAGTCACCAGCGACAATGGGTCATAAGTTCTGGTCATGTAACTCATTAAATAATTTCTGGATCTCTTTATTTCAAGTGTACTCTTATATCTGCAACAAAACAATAGATCCTTGTCTATACATGGCGGTATTTGGTGTACCATCAACAGAACCTAATATCACTTTATATCAGTCGAATGTTATAGCATTCACTTCACTGTTAGCACGACGATTAATCCTAACTAGAGGGAAGGCTACCAGTCTTAGCATTTACGCTATGGATCAAGGAAGTCATGATCCAGTTTTACCACATTGTACCATTTTTTGCGGTTAATGCTGCCTTTAAATGTTGTATGAAGAAACTGATAAATGAAGTGTTTAAAACATATATATATTGACAGCTCTACTTTCAGTATTTCAGTGAAAAGACAAAAAATAATTAAATGTTTAAAGATCCCCTCCAGACATGTATTAAGACATATACAGTCTGCTTGGAACAATAATGTGTGTCTACTATGTTTTCCACATTAAAATCCTTAAAAAGGCATCTGCAGCTTCTATCTCATTAAAAAATCACAGAATCTATAAATATGCAAATGTTGTTAATTTCTTAGGTTTTCCTGCTGGACACAAGATGTCTCCTACTTCACTGAAAGTCTGTTCTCCGTGAAACTTTCCACTTCCAGCAGATGAATGTGAAAACATCTTTATAGGATCCAACTCTGCACAGACATCATTCTGCACAGTGTGTTTATGTATTTATCTGAACATATTGTCTGTGATTTTTCTCATCACCTCTCATTGCCTCTGCTCAGTGTACTGTTTGTCAGTCACAATGCACTTCATGAAGTTAAATCGGATGATTGGGAGGTTCTTTTTTAAGAGATTTCAAACGGTAGTTTTTTGCCTCTAGAGATAATATGTCTGTCAATTGATATTCGTGTACATTGATTATTTGTCCAGGATGTCTTAGATCGTGGAGGTTGCCGTATAATTGACTGAATGATTGCTGGTGCAGATTATTTCTTTATATCTGTCTGTCAGTCATAACCAGTTTACACTCTAAGGAAGGGGATGATGTGCACGTTACAAATATGTTCAAGAGTAAGCTTTATTTTTTCATATGACAGCGAATACGGAAATCAGTCATATCTGTAACCCACAGTGAATAGAGTAGAAATACAGCCAACGAACAGGCACATACTGTAGCAACAATTAACTCATCAGTTTTAGTGGTCAGTTGGTCAAATTTCTTGAGAAAAAATCCACATGGCAACCAAAAGCAGTTTGACAGACATCTTGTGCTACAGACTTGTTTTGGGGATAAGAATGTGATTCTATTTTACAACATAAAGATACAATTATATGTTGACTGTGGCAGCGTCAAGTGTGGCAGTGCAACAAAATCTCTCACAGATAGGAGGATTCATAAAAGTGCATCTCACTCGAGTCACTTTGATGTTGTCTGACCAGTGAGACAGAGAGACGAGAGCACTCATAGCATGAAGATATTTGTGAAGTAGCAGAGCGGCTTCATAACATCGAGAGAAGAAAGTGTTCACTATGTTTACGATTCAGCGCAGATGACTCATGGCAACCTCTTCACTTCACTTCAGATGTATTGAGTATGAAAAGATCCTTCTGAAGTCCTCTTTCTTCTCAGATAGTCAATTTTCAGAGATTAACACTTAATCTCTCCTTATTGACACACAGATTTTGTACTTTACACTCTTTCAAATGTGATTGACTCACCAAACTTTAGAAAAGCTGAGATGGCACATGGTTGCAAAGTTATGATGGCTTTTTAAGCATGCTAGTGGCATGACCCTAGGGAAGGCAATTTCAGTCGGTCCACCATTTTTTGGAAAGGATTGTCATGAAATTTTGTACAGACGTTCATGTTCCCTGGATGATGAATCCTTGCATCTTTGGTCATTCCCTTACTTTTCATCTAGACCCACTAGCAGGTTGACATTTGTGATTATGTGAGTGAAATATCTTGACACCTAAGGGATGGTTTGCCATTGAATAAAGGTCCCAACATTAGAAATTATACAGACTTCGGTGATCCTCTGACCAGCTGCTGACGATATAGGAAGTCAATGTTTTCACTTATTCAGTTAAATATCTCAACATATTCTTAATGCATTGGCTCAAAAGTGGATACAGACATCCCTGGTGCCACTGGTGATCTTCTGACTTTTTATCAGGTCATAATCAGGTCTAAATTTCTTCAATACTTTGGGTTATGACCAAATACCATCAGACTCAGCTGTATTTTGTGTTTAGCTCTAATTATCAAATGTTAACCAGCTATCACACTAAACTAAGATGGGGCACATAGTAAACATTATACATGCTAAACATCAGCATGTTAGTGTTGTCACTGTGATCTTGTTACCATGCTGCTCAAAGCACCAGTACAGCTTCACAGAGCCACTAGCATGGCTGCTCACTCTGTCTTGTATAAGCAAAGTCAGAGGATGAGGGACCCTGTCCATGGTGCGAAAATATGGAAATCTACTTTTCTGTTTCAGCATCTCTAGCAAGAAAGCAACAGGCAGGGTGTCATTGTTTCATATATTGCAAAACAGCAAAATGATCGTCTGGAGGTAAGAGGTATTATGGCTTGGCAGAAAGAGCTGAGAGTGATGAATAATGGATAAGAGATGGAGGACGAGGAAAGGTCTCACAGAGGAGAAGCTATTGGCAGAGCTGGAGATCAATGCCCAGAAGAGAGAAAGAATCAGACAGAGATGAAAAAAAAAATCTGTGGTGTGCAACGACATCTCGGAGCCTGAGGTGATGATAGATTTCAGCAGAGTCAGAGACTTTTTTTTTTCTTCAAGAAACTTCAATAACATGCTGCTAATCTAACAGACAACACCGGTGGGAAACTCTGGATTTTTTGGAAGGTGGTGTTTCGAAAATTCTTTGAAGTTATCTGATGGTGAGAAGATTGGATGTGGCGTGCGGTAATGGTGAAGCCCCGATCGCCATAGTGCCTGCACCACCATAAGCTCTGATCTCCAACATCAAACGTCCCAAGGGAGGTGCCGGAGGCTTCGCTTCTCAGAGATGAGATCAAACATGTTAGGGGTTGGGGGGTGGATGAAAAAGACGGTGACCATTTGTTACCCTGACAAGCCGATCACATTTTACCAATTGCATGTACGTTACATCACGCATCATTTCGTGGCATTACCGTCCATCTTTGATCACAAACAGAGGAGTCCCAACTTTGATCTTGAATGAAACAGCACAAAGACGACAAATGGGAAATTATCCATTGCCGCTCGGTACTTACAAGTATTTTTCAAAATAACAGATATCACTTTCCTGGAAGGACAGTCAGTCTATGTCATCCAAAAGTTAAAAAAAATAGTAGGTTGTTTTCTGAAAATGTGCTGTAATAGCTAGTCATCATGACTCCATTATGGAGTATGAAACCAATCCCTTATAAAGCAAGAGGGTTCTTCTGGAAGGGAGGAAAAAAAGAAACAACCTTTGGCTCAGTCTGCAGTGCTGCAACATCCATCTGTTCTCATGAGGACAGAAAATTTCCTTGTCTCCTTCAACCTCAATCTGGCCACAAATCACAGGGGAAATGATGTGTCAAAGTCTGGAGGCGATTGGACTGCTTGGCGTGGGTGTAACGGGGCGCTGAACCTCCACACGCTCGAGTGTGAGGCTCACGACTCCTCTCCTCGTTCGCTCATCCATCAGAGCGATCAGTAGTCGGCCTGTTGAGCCGTTTGACAGAGAAGCTGAAAAGCTTGATGTTGAGGAAGGAGTACAGTAGGGGAGTAGGGGAGCGGCAGCCAGAATGGGGACCATTAACACCAGCAGTGAGGCAGCAGAATGGCTATAAAGTTTCAACATTAGAGCTTTCGGTCAATGTTAAAACATTTTGCTTGAGGAATATGACTCCATATGCGGCTGCAACGACCTTGTTTGCGACCATCAAATCAGACAATGATGGCCATTATCTGCAGTGCCACTTATGGTTGTAGTCCGGGGACATTTCATTTAACACCCGCCCACCGAAAGCTTTAAAGGGGGCTATTTTTAAAAGGTGCTAAAACCTACTCTGAGGGGGTATTGATCTCAGTTCGCAGACAGACTGTGTGGGATCATTGGGACCCGAGACACGAGAAAGCCATAATTTTCCACCAGTCTCTCCTGCAGTCAGTCTGTGTGACCAGATTACATATAGGATGGAAAATTAGCAGAAAGTTACTGAATGGCCCATTGAAACAATAGGAACTGAGTAATAGACAGTGGTAGAATAATAGTGATAAGTATATTTACTTGTATACTCTACTTAAAACTGATTTCTTTCAGTCACTCTGGGAAGCTGTGAGAACAAACAGCTGCTTATTCATACATCCAACAGTTATGGAGCAACATTATCAATCATGTGGAGTTGTGTTTCTGGTCACTTGATGAATGTAGGTCCAATTCACTCTCTTTCAGCTCTGTTTTAGTGTCTACCAACTCTTGAGGGAAATGTCTAGCCCTTTAGCTGCTAAATGCTCCTCTATGTTCGCCAGCGAGTACCTAAATGTGTCTGTCTGCATTTTCAATATAACACTTTTACTCATGATGTCGTTTAAAGTGTGGTATTACAACTTTTTTCCAGTGTGTAGGATTTAGTGGCATCCAACGGTGAAGTTGTAGATTGCAACTCCCTCGCTTCATCCTCCCCTTCTAAGCATGAAGGAGGTACTAAATATTACACACCGGCTCTTCAAGTAAAGTATCTGAATACTTCCTCCACCACTGGCAATAGCATCTTGTGACATTTGTTTTTCTGCTCAGTACCTACAAGTGTAAAAAAAAATTCTAAACATTACTTTCTGTATCCATCACAGCAGCAGGTCCTCTACTTAATGTACACCAAATGCGGACTAAATTTGTAAATGAAAGAATAATCAAGAAGTGACCCCATCCACTTGTGTGATGAATGAAAACTCAAAGCACATTAGCTGTATATATTGTGCAATCAAAATTTCATCTCCATCAGGCTCTATTTGGCCATGAAGAGAATACAATTCCCCACAAAGACTAACACTCCAGCTCAGTAAACAACAGGACCACACTGTAGTTCAATCCAAAAAGCTAATCGCAGTGGGTATTGGAATAATGAGAGGCTCAACCTGAAGAAAATGGCTCATGAAAAAACATATCTGGTAGCTATTTTCGAGTGCCTCCTGGGCAATGGGCAAAAAAAACAGAAAATTACATTTGCAATGCAAAAACGCTACCTCCCTGGCACCTGATTCTTGCCACCACGGTCTAGCGAGCAGTTAAAATCCAATTTCAATTAAGGCGTTTGAGAAAATATTTACTTTCACTCTTCCTCCTCTCTTTTTAAGCCTTAGTGTGGTTTTCCAGGGCAAAGAGACAGGAGCATAAACAAAGCCACTCTTGAGATTGAGAGTGGGGTCCAGACACATCACATAATTTGTGTAATTTTTTCCAGCAAGGTCTCGCTTCAAAAGTCGCCCAAATACAAGATAACAAACTATTCTTTTCCCGGGAGGAGGAAGAAGAGGACTCTTTGCTGCTAGTAACACGGTCACGCACAACTTCCCCTCCAAAATTCACCCACAGGAGCTCTGACTGCCACAAGAACTGTGGAAGACAATTAATACAACTTGTAGACATTACTGCATATATATTAGATTCATGACTATATGATTTATTTCACTCATGAGCTATTTACACAAGTCTTTTGCAATTTTATTCATTGTAAGGGTACATTTTTGTTTTCTTTCCATTTCAGTCACAAGTAGGAGTCTCACATTCAACATTATAATGAATTAAGTAGAAGTACAAAAGCAATAAAGGATTATCATCATGTGGTTGCTTGAGATGGAGCTGATTTTATCCACTTTATATAATTTACATATATTTGCTATTTAATCTAAAAAAACTTGAACATTTCTGTCAATAATGGAGTCCTAAAAAACGTATTTTTCAATTTGTGTTTTATTTAAACCAACTTCTTTAAAATATGTTCCGTAAACATGTTCTTGAAACAAGAAAGAATTAGGCACTGTCGCTGCACTACAAGCATGACAATGGCTTAAAAAAAAGTAAACAAGCTAATATATGTTAAAAATGTTTAAATATTTCTTTATAGGCAGATGTTAAAGCTTTAAGAAGTCAATTCTGAGTATTCTAAACAAAAAAATATATTATATATATAGTAATTAGTAACACATGTCAGATAAATGTAGTAAAAAGTACAATATTTCCCTCTGAAATGCAGTAGAGGTATAATGTTTCTTCTTTCATCATTTCACTGCATAAATAAACCGAAGTAGAACTAATTCAAAGAAAAAGCAGTAAGCACGTCTCTACACTGCATTCATTCAGAGTGAGAGGGATACAGAGACGCTGAAGATGCAGCGAAGTTCATCGGTCATCTGGGAGATTTGGAGCCTGCTGGTCCCTGCTGAGCCCAGCAGAGGGGGCAGTCACCTCGCACAGCCGTCATGTGGCACCCAGATGGGACCATAAGAGCACCGACTGCGACCTTACATCTTTTTTTAAAAAAGGGATCTTTGGATCCTCTGACTAATGCTCTGCTCTGAAAAAAAAAAACCTTCCAAAACATCCACTCTCTTTTTTTTTTTTTTTTACTGAGTGTTTACAGTGTTAATCAGCGAGAGCCCAGCAGCAGGAGGTTTATTTATATTCAAGTGTTCCCAACAACACCAAAGCACTCTCATGCAAAGACTAAGAAGTGTTTATTCTACAAATGCAAACAATCCAGCCTCACTGATTTACATTTCACTTTCCAGAGTGATTGTCAAAAGTCTGGTTAGCCAGTAACATATTTCTCATAATCCATCATCCCCATTAAAAAATAGTATTTTATTTTTATATTTTTGCATGTTGGCAGACACAAACAGGAGCAAGAGCTTTTTAACCTAAATGAGATTAAGAGAAACATAATCTGGTCCAAAAAAATCCACAAATCTGTTTGTTTTGGATGAGACTCAACAATAAGGAGGAACCACAGATTTTACCAGTTATTATTTCATAGTATAAACATTAATACTGAAAATCTCTTTTAAAGAGCTTTTAATTATTTTTTTTTAATAACAACAGGTACAAACTTCACCAAGCTTTGCACACAATACATTTCTTACATGAAATGAGCATGAATAAAAAAAAATAGTACAGCTTTTTAAATTTTTTGTATATTTAGTCAACAACGATCTGGTGACTACACGAAGTATTATAAGGAGTACGGTCTAGACCTGCTCTGTATGAAAATCTGTTATGATTTGGCGTAATACAAATAAATCTGAATTGAAAGTGGCTGACAGTGGGTGTGGATTACTGAGCTGCACATAAAACACCCAGCTTGTGGGGATCTAAGGTGTTATACTGTGTGATGATCATTGAGCTCAAACAGTTACTTGACTGATCGGTTAGTCACTTGACAGGAAATCAATCAACAGTTGTCTTAGTTGAATAATCCTTTTTCATAAGGATTCTCTAAATGCATACCTTTGGCTTTGACTGACTCTAGGGAAAGTGTGATGGGTATTTTTCAACATTTTTACAGACAAACAATCAATCAGTTAATCAAAATAACTGACCAACAAATAAATAATGAAAATATAATCGTTAGTTGCAGCCCTACTGTTTGTACCACAGCAGGTTAACCTTTCCTATCTTTAAGCATTTTAGTACGGGAGCCGAGAACGGCCCTGCTTGGTTGCAATTATTTTTTTTAAGCCATTCAATGTGAGTTAATTATTTTGTTATCTCGAGTTAACAAAGCTCGTTTTCTCCCGATAATGGGTTAATTTATCTCGTTATCTTGAGAAAACAAAAGTCTGATTTCTCGAGATAACGAGATAATTATACTAATTAAGTTAACAATCTCAGCAGGATCACTGACGTGCACTCGCCTGTGAGGCTGCAGCCGAGCTAGTCTTCTACTTAAATGACGAGGACTAATCTGAATGTTATCTCTCACAGACAAACGCAATGCAATGTCTACTAGTGTTAGACGTGGTGTACAGTCTGATGCGCTGATCAATAATGGATACTCCTTGGTCTCGGCTTAAATCAGTTGATACAGTTGTCAAAACACCATCTATGCATGCTGCATAATCTCAGATAAGCCTTAACATTATATATATATATAATTATAGCATCAATCAATAGACCAATCAATTCCATGACTGCTTCCCTGCTTTTGCTGATGAAGATCATCTTATATGACTGAAAACTAAAGAACAGCCACCTTATGGTGACATTGTTTTCTTTGTTTCTAAATTAGTTTTCCAGAAATTAATATAGATCACAATGTATGTCAATATCATAATATTTAAAATGAACTGGCAGGCGGTTTTAACCAACTTATCTCCAACTCCAGTTAAATCCACCAGCCAACCAGACAGTTAATCTGTGGTGCTTTGTGCCAAAGGATGATGAGGATAATGTTTGGGGTCCAGCTTTTCTTTTTAGGAATTTCTCAATTTAGTTTAGGAATCCATTTGTAAGAAAACTGTCAGTCTGAAGTCTGTTACCCCTTTTCCCACTAAGCCAGTTTGACAGCCGGTTCAGATGATCTCAAACCAGTTCTGAGTTTTGACAGCCAGCACTGGATTGCATCAGCTATGTGTAAGTTTTCTTTTCTAAGTTAGGGTGTAAAGTCGACACTAGAGGCTAAGTAACTACTAGTTAGTTTGTAACAAAAATCTGCTACTAAAATTGAATATAAAATAAACCATGATTATTTGGAGCATAACTGAACTAGTTTGGATAAAATAATGTTCCATCGTCATGGTTACCATGCGCTGGCATCGTAGCACATCGTAGTAAACTAGATCGATATTGAAATATCATATGAATAAATTTGGTCTCTACTCAATAACTGTCGCAAAATGGCTGCAATTGATGAAAGAATTATGCTGTGTGGCAGAAAAACTGCAGTTTTACTAACAGTGAGTATAATTATGTGACAAGTCTCCGTGACAAGTTAATAACATTTTACCTTATAGGTAGGCTAAGTTTGAACACAGCTGGTGCAAGTTGAACCAACTCTGAAGACACAGCACAGAACGCGCACTAGGTTTCCGTTGGTATATGAGGAGTAATTTAAAGAAGTGGGACACGGTTCCTCTCTCTGTATTTTTACATTAAATCATTGCTTAGCGCTGTGCAGATGAAACTTTTATCACTTCTTATGTCAACCATGTTTCCGTCTTCCAGTACAATAACGAAATATCATAATTCTGCCGCCCCTTGGTACACGCTACTTCCGTCCTAACACCCATATCAGCTGTGACATATGAGAAGAAAATCCTTCAATCCAGGTCAAATGAACACTAATCTACTCCGTTGGCATGATACTGCATCATTATGGTACAGAACATCACAGAGAATCTTAATCCGACCCGAAAAAGAATCAGTTCGTTTTTATGTGGATGAGACTCTGCAGGGGGCAACAATAAGGAGGAAACACCCTTTTTACCCACTTATCTTCTCAGAGCTATAAACAAAAAATACTGCAAATCCCAGTCTTAATCAGTGCATGTGGATGTAAATGTGTGTGCGTGTGTGTATCTGCACACGTGTACTTGTAGGCGTGACTGCAACGTGAAAGCTCTCAAAACCCATTTGACTAATGCATATCTGATATCAAATGGAACATAATCCCCACAAGTATAAAGGATTAAACACTCTACAATATTCACTTCCCCCATCTGGATCCAGCAAACTTTTGGGATGAGGGAAAATAAATAAATAAAAAACACCACCATATGTTCACAGAAACTGTTTGGTGAAGCTCTGTGCTCTGCTGCGTAGGCTGATGCTTGCACACTTGAGAAAGTGAAGAATTTGTAGAGGTAAAAAAAAAAAAGAAAAGGCTGCTTTTTGTGGCACTCTCGAGTAGCTGAGAACCTCCATATCTGTGAGAGCAGAATGAGTCTACCTGTCAGAAACAAAGCGTATTGAGATTTTATGTTTGGCTGTAAATTATCCTGCCGCCATAAAGACTCTTCACGCTGTGTGGAGAGATTGACATCGCTGTCTACTTCTTCCTCACGGCGCTTTAAACAATTGTGTCTCCGAGGATATGACTCTTTGTTTCATTTGATAATGCTCTGTCTCAGGTTGATAAGATACACATAACCCACAAAGCACAGCAGCAGTCATCAGTGCTACTGTAGGACGTGTAGTGGAACAAGCATTTGGCCCGTTTGGGTACTAGGGATATTATAACATCATCTGAAAATGTAAATATTTATACCCTTTTTACATTAAGAAGGAGCATTTTAGCATCTTTGAGCTCATTGTTTTGGTTTTATAGCCCACAGATTTACTGATCTGGTTCAGTCACACAGCTCTCATCATGTCACGTTGTTTCAGGACCAGAAGGCAGCTGTTTTTCAATTAAAATACTCCTGATTGAGGAGCTGGGGAACATGTTGGTGGAGACCAAAATAGAGCTAAAGATGGTGAAAAACAGGACTTACGGTTACCAGATGAACTCAAACACGACTAAAAAATGAATGATAATGTTGCTTTGTAACAGCTGGATGTAAAAATTAACAAACGTTTGCTAAAATGTTCACCATATCAACTTAAAGTCATTTAGGAGGATCTATTGGTATGTTAAAAGGTATGTTTTCATTATAATCACCTGAATATGGGAATCATTGTGTTTTTGTTACCTTAAAATTAGCCAGTTTTATCTACAGATGTAGAATACTGAAATGAACTGTACAAAGACAATGTCAGGTTTCTTCTACTGGAAACAGAGATTATAAAAGTTTAAACACAGCGTTATTAATTATGTAAAAGCTCATTCACATGTGTCTTACTTTGACATTATGAACCTTAGCTGTCTTTTTTATTGTTTTATTCCCATCTTAAAGTGCAATTGTAGCTGTTTTCTAATTTTCTGAGTCACTTTTATTGTTGAGCTGCTTCATGTATGGTTGTTGAACTTGTGAAAACAAATACACTGTAAATCAAACAATAAAAAATGAATAAACATAGCATAAAGGCAGAGACAGCCTGGCTATAAAGATACAGTGGCTCCATGTATCAAACCACCCGCTCCACTCGCTTGTCTTTTATGGGCAAATGGAGACTAAGGATGTTCCTTCTTCTATATTATCTATAACTTCTATTGTCGAGAGTTATATTTAGAGTGAACTTCGAGCCAGAATGTCTAGCGGCATTCAGCGAATCACAGAAAATTACTTCTTCTTTATCCTACTGTAATATCAGTTTTTTTAAGTGCTGGCTCTTATGGTCGCAGATGGCCAACAGGCAGGGGAGACCGCAATGCCGGCCAAGGACAAAGCTACTGTATAGTCATGAATGTGCTGCTCACCATTTGCCACTAACTTTAATTTGGGACTACAGACACTGCAAGAGAAACTGAAGTGAAAAAACACAATTAAATGCAACAGCAAATGCAGAAGCATTGCACAACCGGTTTTGCATTACTATGGAACACTTTACAGCGGAATAGCAATTAGTCCCCAAGTCTCTTTGGGCAAAGGCAGAGGAGAATCTGGCTGTTGAGAAAAACATCGACCAGAGAAAATCCATTTCAATTTGCCAAATGCCAGTGCAGGATTACTGACATTTAGAAACTGATATTTTCCCTGAAACTCAATAGTATCCCTCCATAACTCCATAATAGAGCCTCCCATTGACAGTGATTACGCACAGCATGACTGCTCACACAGAGAAATTTGAGTATATATATCACCAACGCAATACATGTGAGAATCTGAAAAGATTAGACAGACAGATGCAGTACATCATCTGCGGGACGAGGGAACAAACAGTGCCACCAATTTCCTTCTCCACTTGACTAAACACATGTTTGGCCTCTGCAGAGATTTTCCTAAAGGTGTTATTTGTTAAATAAATGTGTATGACAAGGAAACTTCTCCTTGAGGCTTCCAGAGAAAGAAAGCAGCACTGCACACTGAATTTTTAAGTGGCTCAGCAATAAAAGGAATTTGTCCTGTTTGGAGCTCATCCTTCAGAGGGACGATACCTTGAGGTTACAAATACATTGTTCTAACTGCCAAGGTTATTTGCATTTTCTTCATCTAGTTTAAGTGTTGAGAGATGTGTTTTCAGCAAACAGAAGAGGAAAGAGAGGAAGTGTTTCAAGAGCTGAAACACTTAATTGATTGATTATTCTCTCTTGTGCGATGGTTAATTGAATATTTATGAGTTTTGGATTTTTGGATGGATATAAAAAACATTTCACCTTGGGCCAAATATTAAAAACATTCAATAATGACAACTATAATTAGTTGAAGCCCTAAAGGAATCTCCAGCTTTCCATAAAGTTGGGGGACTCACAAGAGATATATCTTTCATGAGGAATCAAAGCAGCTGAGGCTGAGCTATCCTCACTTTAGGTCGATTATGTGAGTGAAGCTCTAAACTTGCTGAATCCTACATTTCACATAATGCAATTTGATAGTACAGCCCAACTGATACTGGATTTCTGAGGCCAATACTGATATCAATATTTGGGAGTTTTAAATAAAATCAGCGTATCAACGATTTTGGCCGATATTGTGTGTGAATTTTTATGGTGTAAAAATGAACTTTTCAGCATTTCTTTCTACTTATCAGCTGACATATGAAACGATATATCTGCAATAAGGCATTGTCGGTCCATATATCGTCCTGGCAGATTTATTGGTCTATTTGATGGAACCTTTCATTAGGCGTTCCATGTAGGGTAAAGACCTATGTTCTTCAAACTCCACGGCCCACGACTGTAACACAGGCTGTCTGTTAAAATGTTAATCTCCGAGCCGAAGCTGAGACAACCCGGATGATTTTATTTCACCCTCCAGTGCCACAGAGCATTTTATTCATATTATTCTACTAATCCCCATGTGGAACACACTAATGTTCAAAACCGGTGAAGTGTCTCTTTTTGATACTTGATTAAATCTCACATTTATAGCAAAAAATCAAACGTTTGCTGGTTCCAGCTTCTGAAATATGAGGATTTTCTACTTTTTTGGTCAGATATTAATAAATAATTTTTTGGTTTTGGACTGTTGGTCAGCTCAGAAAATTGACTCATCGAGAAAATGACCGGCAGATTTATTGGTCATGCGAATAACTGTTAGTTACATATTATACTGGAATAATGATTAATGATGACTCCCGTGTACATCAGCCAGAAATCTTCTCTAAATGTCTGTCAGATTACATAGCAGTCAGTGCCAAACATAAGAAAAGACTGACTTATCTTCCTGAGCCGCAGAACAAATAGGATATGTTGGATCGGATTATGGATACGTTGCATTTAAGACATATTTTTAAGTCATGTCTCACTTTGAAAATGTATGGTCTGGAGTTTTTTTATTGAGAGAGAGAAAATCTGAGTCAACAGAATCCTCTTTGTTCAAAGCAGCAGCAATTTCTAACCATAAAAACACTCAAATTTGTTTTTTGTTTTCCATTAATCCGCTTAGATTGCGAAGGTTCTCTGAGAGCTCGAGCAACGGCATTATGAAAACTCGCACATAATAAACAAACCAGCCAGGTGATTTGAAGGCCACCAAGCAGCACCGCTATGTGGCAGGTGTTCATGCTGGAAGATAACAATAAAGTCTATTTTGTCAGAGCCTCTGCGGTGCTGCTGTGAAACTGTGGGGCGGGAGGAGTGTGACATTCAATGAGTGTGTGTGGGTCACGTTTGGGGAGGTGGTATTGGTGTCAGAGTCAACAACAAAAACAAAAACAGCAGCAAACACCTGCAGCCGTCAGGAGGATCAATAAGAAGCCAAAATACAAATCTGGACAGACAAAAGCAATCACAATATGAACCACCCGCGAACCCTAAAACAGAACAGTGTGACTCGACAAACAACCTGCAGGTCCCCTCACAAAACAACAGCAGGCCCAGTGAGCCGATGCAACATTACCCAGAGTACACTGTGGCATTTTCAACTGCCGCGACCACAACAACAGAAAGTTCCAGGGTACAGGCGAGCGTAGAAGCAGACGGGGATTACATTTCATCAAAAAAATTGACTGCACTTTATTTAATGCCCTCACTTAACCGCCAGGCTCTATTTGTGTCTGTCAACCTCTTCAGTTCACGGAGGCAATCAGCCTCCCGGTGCTGGCGCCCAGAGCCATGCCAGGCTTCCACTGGGGATAATAACAGTGGCGCTGAAACCTTTTATTAGCTGGCTTGGTCAAGAGCGCCCAGGAAGGGGCCTATACTATGACCAGACCTGGCTCCCACCGAGCACATCACCAACTTCATAGCACAGCCTGACACTTCAATGAGAGAGAGAGAAAAGAGGAGGCTGAATCAAAGCCAAGACATTCGTCAAGGATATCTGATGTTGTCCGCAATTCTGCAACAGGATGAAAATAAATCCTAACATGTCAAGGCAATAAATCAAGCTAAAAAGCCGGTCTGGAGGGAGCGGGCGTGGCACGGAGCGCACAGTTGGACAACACTAATGCAATTACAGGGATTTTCTGCTTGCTCAGAGGCTCGGTTCAAGGGCGGAGCGCAGGAAGCTCGAGGCGAGCGGCACAAACTCAGCCGTTACTCAGCGTAATAGACGAGCCAGGTCTTGCCACCTCACTGTCTGGAAAAGCTGTTGAGAAAATACATACAGGATTACAGCGGCGTGGCTCGGAGATCAAGCGTTCTCTGACGGGTCCAGCCTGGATCAAACTGAGCTGAGCTGAGTTTAGATTCTTGAGTTTTGTGGAGCAAGAATTCATTTCTGAGCTGCAAGCAGGGCCAGACTGGGATAATAGCTGGGAAGAGCTAGTTATCTTTTTTGAGCACTTTTGAAGTTTTTTTTTGTGTGACGCTATCATGTGGTCACCCATTAATTTATGGAATACTCTGAAGCTTCGAGTTTGGCATTATGGCCGTTGCTGTGTTAGTTCACAGTGAAGGCAGCTGTTGAAAACACGAACAGCTCTTGAATTAAATGTTCAATATTCGTCTGGAGAAATGTGACACTATGATACAGATTATTACAAGAACATTATGAGAGGTGAATGAATCTTGCTGAGCACATCTTAATGTATGTACATGTTTAGCGCAGACAGATGAGTGTGTATTTAAAATTGATTAAATCCGCCCAAAGGCTTTCAGGAGGACAGGTAGGCTACGTGCTCTGTGTTCTCAACATTTGCTGTCACTACAAGCAACCATTCTGCCACAAGTCAGTCATTCAATTCACTTCTGAAAGAAAATACAATAAGTCCTCCAACCAGCAGGGAGTGATTCCTGCATGAAAGGGGCCTGAGGAGAGAGGCCTGAGGGAGGTCCGAGGTACTGCCGTTGGAGCTGCTCTCACTGGCTGCACATTTATGTCTCGTCCAGGAAACAATGGCAGCACGCCTGGTCACACACACGTTTGCATATTACAGATAGACAGTAAAATATGTTTGTGGAAAGATTTTAGGAGAGACATATTAAATAACAGAATTTTGATTCATATTTCATCAAACTGTTGCACTTGACTGAATCACTGAGAATGACTCGTCAATCACAAGGTAGCCCTGACCTAAAGCATACCCTGCTTTGTTGTCTGTTTGACTCTAAATTGGGCCATAATTTACTAAATGAACATCATGCTGTATATAAGGAAGACTTGAAACTAACGAATGAGATCATAAACTTATAAGGAGGTTTACTGAGCTAATAAATCAGATGAGAACTTGGGTAATTTCTGCAAAAGACTCAATAATATAGGTCCTTTTCTGCAGCCAGTAGAGTGGCCCCCTGCTGGCCTTTACACAGAATGCACTTAATGACACTTCTGTGTTGGCTGCTCTTCACAGACCCGGAAGATCTGTCCACTAGATATACCGTCGTATCATGAAGCTCTGAATCAACTCAGGAAAGGTGGTTGTAATATGGCTTGCTGAGGGCAACCCTGCTAGTATGTTTTTCTATTTTTCAAACACCTACCACGTCCCATGTTTGCGAAGATACCTGTAATTTTAAAGCGTTTAGCTGCACTTTCCTCCAAGGCTTTTCTCCTTTCAGTGCGCTCCCTCTTAGCTCTACCTTTCTCTCTGCCTCTCGTTCTCTCTTTCTCCTGTGCTGTCCGTTTTTTCCCCACACTGTTCGGCGACAGTGTGTTGATGGGAATGTGCTTGCAGCGAATCGTGTGTGAGGACAGGCAGAGATTGTACCTGGCTGGCAGTCCACCGTTGTGAGGGACTGTAGTTGCCATGGGTTGTTTTCTCTTTGATTTACCCATTTCATTTAGCATTTTTAACACTGGCACTCCAGGCCAATCAGCTTGCCATGGCAGTAGCAACTCTCCCAGTGCTCCTGATGGCTAGCTGGTTTTGGCAACAAGGATTAAGAAGTTGAGACCTTAAACTGCTTTTTTACAACAGGATTTCATAAAACTATTATATTAAATTGAAACTCCAAATAAATATTTTATGTGCCCTTCCTATCTGCATCTAAAATAGTTGCTGGTACAAACAAGTAGCTGAATAGGATTCAGTGATTTGCTTAAGGACACATCACTTCCTTTAAGCTTACTCACAATTTTCCCACTCAGTCTGATGCCTTCTGCTGCCCCTTTTGATTCTGCATGGCATCTTTTTGTGTTACTTGGACAGCACTTCCAAGTCTATGGAGAGCTCCTTATCAAACATGGCCTCGGCTGATCTGTCTCTTCTGGGGCGTTGGATCACCCTTGTGCCAATGGGCAGTAAGGCCTTGCCAAGAGTACAATGTGCAGGGGGGGGTGGACTTGCCAAATGTAATCCAGCAATGGTGCATAATGCTGAAATGAATCCAGCTGGCTGGGAGTTGTTTGACTCTGTAAATACTTCATGTTAGGAAACTTACACAAACTGAGGACATAAATGCTCCTAGAAGTTTTAAACCAGAAATAAAAGTAAAAAAGTGTGCCCGAGAAAAAAAGCACAATGTGAAAAGTGGAAACTAGTAGTAAACTGTACACTTACAAAAGTGTCAATTGAGTCACATATGGTTGCCATGTTAACAGTTTATATATTGCACTATAAAACTTAAAATATCCTCTAAATCAGTTTTTATGCCCTGTTTGGAAAATATTTATTTCTGCTTTGGCGTTTACCGTAACATATGACATCGAAAAGCACCAAATTCTCACATTTGAGAAACTCATACATCACATTCTTGCCACTTTTGCTTGAGAAATTACTAAATAGTTGCAGATTTATTTTCAGTTAATCACTGTATATGTTAATAGCCTTTGGTTCAGGGTCAGACAGAGTAAATAAGATATCTGAAGATACCATCATGGGCTTTTTTGACATTTTAGTGACTAAATGATTCATCAGTTAATCAGAAAAATAATGGTGAAAATTATTGATTTGATACTGGCTTTTAGAGAGTTTTTCAAACAGGAATGCCTAAATATTTCTCATTCCAGCTTCTCAAATGTGAGTGTTTGCTGTTCTCTGTTTTATATCATTGTATCTGTGGGTTTAAGACTGTTTGTCTGAACAAAACAAGACATTTGAAGACGTTATTTTGATTCTACTGTTAATAGACCAAACGATTAATCTGTTAATCAAGTAAATAAAAGTCGGACCAATCAGCACTGAAAACAATTAACCCTTCCTAAGTCTCGCCCCTTTTGCTCTGTGCCCCAATAATAGTTGAGCAAGCCTCGGTCTGAACTTCGGTCAAATTTCCCTTTTCTTGGTCATAAATATGCTACGTGCTAGGCTGGTCTATGTTGAGAGGTAATTAGCAAGCTTGCTCACCTGTTATTGGAGCACAGAGCAAAAATGGTTAATTAGTTGCAGCCCTAATGGTTTTGCACAAATAAAAGTTTTCTGTTTTCTTACCGTCTTAAATTCAATTCCCTACTCAACTACAGTATACCCAACACACACACATATAATATAACAGGTTGCTCACCCTATGTCACACCTTACACAAACAACCGTTGGTCATTCCTTCATACATACACAGTGTGAGGTCCATCCGGCATTTGTTATTCCCTCGCAGCAGTAAGTTGGCAGATCACCTCCTGCATCATGTTCTAACCCAAACCTCCACATTTAATCCAGGGAACCATCAGGGCCGGATGACGCCATCTGACCACCAACGAGCTGCCGTCTTGGCAGCTCTGCCTCTGACTCACAGATTGTACTGATGGCACTCTTATTTGCTCTGTCTTTATCTACGAGTTCACAACTGACTGAGTGAAGTGTTAAGAGTCCAGTCTTAATCCTAAAATGGTGTGACCTTATAATCCCTGACAAACTCTCCAAGTGAACGTGTGTTGTGCTGCAGGCGGATCAGACAGGTGTAGTAAAAAACAAACACTGTTGCTAGCCGATTATGTGTAAATTACCCTTAAAACCACCAAAATAAACACTGCATTTTAAATACAAGAACCAGAAGAAAATGCTGAATGAAAATGAATTCAAGATGTTTGCAGACCAGAGAGAGTCAGAAGATCAGAAAACTAAAAACATGCACTGCTGATATAAAAAACTTTTGGACTATGGTATTAAAACTAAACATTTTGGTTAAATATTAATTAAAGTGTCATTTCTTATCCTTCAAGACCACGATCTTTCTTAAAGATTGGATATTTTGGCAGGAAAACAACAACATTAATAGAAAACATAATCCGGTCAGCATTGCGTTTCTGTAAAACAATAACTTTATTGCTTCAGTCCTTATTCAAACTAAATTGCCAAATATTCTCTAGTTTCAGCTTCTCAAATTTGAGGATTTTCTGCCTTTCTTATCATTAGGTGTGGGACTGCTAGTTGGACTAAATGATTTAATCAAGAAAATAGTTACTATATTATTCAATAGTAAAAAATAATAGTTGGTTCCAGCCCCATTTCAAACATTAATGTAATATTTAAAAATGTACATCTCAATTTGGTCCCTAACATCTCTTCCAGTATCTAAAACATCAGCATGTGAAGGCATTTAGTTTGTTGTTGGAAGCTGAAAACCAAATCTCTGAGAATACCTTTACTAAAGGTTTTGAAAGTAGAGTTTTCAATAATCTGAACCCTGGAGGGAGTAAAAAGATCCCCAAGGGTGTAGGAAGATAATCTGGGAGCAGCTTGAGATGATTTATGAAATCTGAAAAACTGATGATATTATAAAATATATAATTTGTCTAAGCTCTGTGATTAAAACTCCTTTTCTAAGGATAGAAAGAAAACTGCAGACTCCAGGAATTAATCAAGTACCAAAAAATCAAATAATGCACATCATCATTTGGTCCCAATAGTAACTTACAGTATTTGTTTTTTATCGAATACATGGAAGCTGAAAGCCAAATCTCTAAGAATACCTTAAAGGAGTTTTTAACTGGTTATGAAACAGTCTGAATTTAATACTCATGCCTTTATATGACCTACATAGACCATCAGCAAGAAGATTATCTTTTTCTATATAGTTATTCTTAATGCCTGCCCCTGGGTTGGATTCATAGATTCCTATGAAAATCAACAAAATGAAGACGGAAGAACGCTACCGCTTTTGTCCACAGGGGCCGTCAGAATCACTACAAAAAGTTTCTTGTTGCTGCTTTAAGTAAAGACTGTGCTGTTGAGGGCCAATATATAAAGGTAAATGCAGCTAAATGTTCTCCTGTATTGATTACAGTGTGGTTTTACTGCTGTCTGGAAGAACAAAGGCAGATTAATAAGTCCTCTTGTTTTACAGTAATTAAAGTACAAAACTTCAACCTTGACGTTACAGCCTCAGAAAGCTCCTCTGTGAGCGCATGTACAGTAATAATAGGGGTTATGGCCCAGAGGATCTTAGTGAGTGACATGTAATTTTATGCTGCTGACCGTGACTGCAATTACAGAGTAGAACTTAATTTGTAGGCTGCCATATCACCTTTTTCATTAAACCCTGGCTGTCTTTGCTTTGTCTTAGTCCAAATAGGGGTGAAGAGGGGACAGAAACAAAAAAAACAAAGCAGCCAAGAAAATGACCAGCGCTGGCAGCACAGTTCAAGCACCCCGAGTTGGCAGACTGGCACATGATTAAACTACCCAGGATTAGAAACTACCTGAACACCACGACCGACGAGACACGTTGGTGAGATCAAGTAAAGCCTTCCCAGATGTTGATAAGATTTCTTGTGTGAGTGAAGGCTGAGCCCGCTGGCCCAGTTACTACTACGACTGCTGCAGTGTGGATTAATGCCAGATCTGGAGGGAGGTTATCACCCTTGGTTACCACTGTGAATAAGCTAACCCTCGCTCTAGCTTCTGCAGCAGTGTGTGTGTGTGAGTGTGTGTGTGTGTGTGTGTGTCTGCATGTGTGTTTGCACAACAGATGTAGGTTACATTACCATGATAAAGAAGCCACACGCTTAAATGGTACCCTGTTGGCTCAAAAGGGTTTTAGAGAACGGATGGCAGCAGTGAAGCACAAGACAAAGACTTTCTTTTAGGTCATTCAGTCCAGAGAAGAGGGTTCAGTTTAAGTCAAACATACATTTCTTACGTTTTGTGTTAGTATAAATTATGATACTACAGCTATTTGTATTTTTTATTTTTTTTCAAAACAGTATGAAACAATTTTTGGGAAATTTGTGGAAAGTGTGTCTAGCTTCATGCACGGCCATGTTTTCATTATGTATAATCACCTAAAAATAAGAATCTTTATGTTTTTGTTACTTTAGAAGGAGCCTTTTATATCTGTAGACGCCACAGGTCGCCTTCCATGGAGACCATCATGTGCATTTTTCACGTGTTTTGCACCCTCCGTAGTTTCTCCGTCGCGCTTGGAAGGGGAGGACGAAGCGAGAGAGTTGCAATCTTCAACTACACTGCTATATGTACACTGCTCACTGTTAAATTGCTTAAATGAGTTCCTTAGGAAGTAAAGCCTGATGTAAACAAACTTTGTACAGCTCCTTTTAAATTAGATGGATCAATACTGTAGTGTAGTGTAATACTGCATCTTATTTTGATGTAGCAGCCAGCAATGAAGGCTTTGTGGCCGTTCTGCCCTCCGTTAGTTGACACTAATGTAGTTCTTTTCACCAAATTGAAGAAATCAGAAATTCATGTAATCTCTGACTCTGAATTACAACTCAAGGGGTAATTTTAAAGGAGCAGTGTGTAGCATTTAGTGGCATCTAAATCTAGAAATTGCAGACTGCAACCATTTGAATACAGCTCAGCCTTCCAAGTGTGTAGGTGGATCTATACAGTTGCTCCCAAACTTGTGGAAAATGCAAAGACCCTATATCTAAAGTCGGTGTTTGACCGTCCTACAGTAGAAACATTGCAGTTCAACATGGCAGCCTCCATAGAAGAGGACCCACTTCCTCTGTAGAGGAAAACGGCTCATTTTAAGGTAAAAAAAAAACAAAAAAACACAACGATTCTTATATTCAGGTGATTAAATACTAATGACAATAGATCCTTCTAAATGTTACACACTGGACTTTTCACTTTGTTTTAGGCTCAAATTCTTAGAATAATTCTGCACTGATTCACATTTATCTTTTTTATGAGTTAAACTAAACTTCTGTTATACAGCTACTTTAAAAAGTATCATTATTGTATGAAGGAATCTATCAAACAAAATTACAGTTTTCCTTTTGGACCCTGAGTAGCCAAACTCTAAAACAACGGATTCCCAAAGATCTCATGTAAACTTCACACTCAACACAAAGGCACAAAGGGAAATCTGAGCACGGATTTGATAAAACTTTGAATAAAAACCGAGTCTCATTTTCATTCAACATCCTGCCGGTGCCCTGCGCTTTCTCTAGAACTGTGACGGGGCACTTTTTATCAGCCTGCCTTCTGCTGTTACACAACCACATGGGACAAGGGGGACTCAGAGAAGTGCCATTCATCCCTGAAACTCTTAAGAACTGGGACAGTCCCCATAGCTGTTCCAACACCTCTCGGCAAACACAAACGGCTGTGTGTTTGCGTGTGCATTCGTTAATTAATCTGAAATCTTTTCTTTGTGTGCTTTTTGCTCGTGTGTACCCGTCACAAAAAACCTGCTTTGCTGGCCTTGTTCTGCCACATGTAGTTAGGAGCAACGGCAGCATCACTGTCTCTCAACGAGACGTGATGGAAAGTTCAAACTGAACTGTTATGATGGAGGACAACAGCCGCAGCCTTTCCCAGCTCAAGCACAGTTCTTCACGGATGAACTCACTCCAATTAATACACATGGGGGGAAACCTGCAAGTTAGAACTCTCTCTTGCAGGCCTCTCTCACCAATTATAAACATAACTAAGTAGCGAGAGTGCCAGTCACAAAACTGCAGGCTGATGGGTTAAGAAATTCATTCTCTCGTAAAGCTGTACCCAACCTTTGTCCTGAAGGACGCCCTTTTAAGAACTTTTAATACAATAGTCTGTATTATGTTTTTTTTCATTTTTACAATCATACATTCTTGCTAGGCTTTTTTTTGTTGTTGAGAAATTCAGTGTTTCCGTCTCATTGTTATATCAACTCTTTGGTTGTTTTAACTGTACTTTTATATTGCAGGACGAGGCTGTTTACTGGATGTTTTTTCTTTGTGTTTTTTCTTTTGTGGTGGCATGCATGGCAAAACGTTACCAGTAGAAACACTGCAATCAGATATGTTGTGTATAACACAGAAACTTCCTGAATAGATTCAAGGTCTAAAGTTTAAGCTGTGACGTTGGCAACCACCTGACTGTTTCAAGCTCAACGTACTGTGTCAGTGATTTTACAGTAAATTGATCTGCAGGTTATTTCTGCTAAACAGGTTTCATTATAGCAACCATGACCTGTATCTGATCCGTTATCTTCATAAAGGTTGGGTATACAATCTCTGTTTGTACCAAAATGCCCAGTGAAAGGATTAACAAGACAATAGATTCAAACAAATTAAACACTGGCAGGGCGCCTGGATAGCTCACCTGGTAGAGCTGGCACCACTGAGCTGCAGCAGCTCAGGGTTCAAATCCAACCTGTGGCCCTTTGCTGCATGCCATTCCCTTTCTCAACCCTCTTTCCTGTCTATCTTCAGCTGTCCCATTCAATAAAGGGGAAAGCCCCAAAAACAATAAAAAACCAAACACTGGCCCCTCTAGATAGGGACTTATATGTTTTTGAGTTTCGTGGCCACCATAGTTTCTCCTACACACTGAGTCAAGGGGTTTCAGTTTTATTGCTTGCGTCCTTTAATACATCCATGAGCTAGAGCCAAACAGACACGGTTAGCGCTTTTCTTGAGTTTCACAGCCACCGTAGTTTCTCCTACACACATAACAGCCTGTTCTCACTCCCAGGTTGTCAAATACAGACGTGAGTGGTGTTCAGTTAATTACAGTCTGCAACTTCACCGCTAGATACCACTATATCCTACATACTAAACCTTTAAAACATAGGGAAAGACCAGAAAGCAGAGCAGAGAGCACTTCATCCATCTGTCCATCCTATATACTCGTTTATCGGAGGGCTATTTCAGCAGAAAACCATGGAAACACCATAAACAAGAACATCAAAGACAGCAAAGACAGAAACTGCTCCAAGTGCACTATAAATGTCTAAAATCCCAGTACAAGCAACAAGTTGAATACACAGTAAAGTTAGAGTAAAGTGTGCTACATCAGACTAATGTTCAGCTACTTCTAAAAGAAAGACAGGAAACAAGAATTCTGGTGTCAATTAATTCAAAGTTACAGCTCATTTAGTTTTGTCCACTCCTAGTTTACATTCCCTTCCATCACTCTGCAATTTGTACCATGTAATTATGTTTTCCTTTTTTATTAAAATACAACAGTGTCAAATCTAGTGTGAAATTATCTCCTGTCTGGGATAACAAAAAACAGGCTGAATGAGTTTGTGAAGTGACATGTTGCTGACAGAGACTTGTTTCTTCCTGTGGGTGTTGAGAGGATTGACAGGAACCAAAGTGCCTTTAAATGTATGAAAACTCTCAACTTTGGCACAATAAAATAAAAGATACAACACAAAGTCTGAAAAATAAAACAAAATAAGACTGTATGTTATGTAACAGTCTGAAAAATAAAAATAAATTCTTCTAAATGGGGCTTCACAATCAGGATGAATGAAGAGGAAAACAATCTATTTTTTCTTAATTAATACCTCAATTACCACCACATCACATACTGTTCTATCATTTATTGTCCTAATATATGAGTCTAAGCAAGATAAAGTCTTGTTTTACACATTAAAGAGTTGGGTCATGTAACATAACCTGAGTACCAAAGCTGAAGCAGATCGATTATTAGATCTATTAGATTAGATCTACCAGCAGAAGTATTTTCATTATCTAGTGCTTGTTTAATTCACTTTTCAAGTAAAAATGCCAAATATACTACGGCCCTGTTTCTTTCTTTTATCTGATAACAAACTTTAAAGACACATTTTACAAGCAGCTTTGTGTGCTTTATTTAGACTTTATTTGTCATTTGGATTTGCATCAAAATGAAATTACATTGCAATGGCACATAGCACAACGGGAATATAGGGGAGGCAGTATGCACAGTCTAAAAATAGATATGCAAATATAAAACTTATATATAAAAAAACTCGTAGATAATATATATTGCACAGTGTAGTTGCCTATGTAAAAGAACTTTTGTATATAATACGAATAAGAAAAATACGATAAATATATCTTTTGTATAAAAGACAGATAAAATAACGCAATATAAAGATAATAATAAAGATAAATATAAGATAGCTAAGAGAAAGTCCTGATTTATTATTTATATATTATTTATTTATTATATATTATTATTTATAGACACCCAAATGAGATGAAAATTGTTACATTTTCTATGCAAACCCCTATAACTGTGTTTACACTGTTCACATGCAAGTGTGTGTGTGTGTGTGTGGGTGTGTGTGTGTGTGTGTGTGTGTGAGCAAGTACTCTACGTGCCTGTGAAAGACTGACACACACTCACTAAAGACTAAACAAATACTTTCCCTCCAATCATTCATTGTCTCCAATATCAGCTTTAGTTTAGTTTAGTTTAATATCTTTGTTAACAACTATTTCGATCCATACGATATCTGTGTTTACACTATCTGATAAACTTGATGACGTGATGAACTTTCATAATCAATCAGAAGTACCAAAAATCAGCAGATTTGCTGTTATTGTCTGTTTAATATCATTGTAAACTGAGCATTTTAGGGGGTTTAGACATTTTAAGACATCACCATGGACTCTGTAATGGACATATTTCACTTTTTTTATAATCCAGTAATTGTTTAATTAATTTTTCAAGCAGAAATGCCAAATATTTCCTGGTTACAGCTTCTGAGTTGTAAGATTTATCAACTTTTCTTTGTCTTAAGTGATAGTAAACTGAATATCTAACAAACAAAGTGCCCATCAAAGTTGCATAAAGTCCCAATTTAAGAACCTGCGATGGGCCTTTTACCTTCTACAGACCAAACAATTAACTGTATTTAGTTGCAGCCATGACAATATTCACTACATGGTAGTTTTTGATATTTGATATGAGTTTGATACCCAACCCAAACTGTGATATACATACATCAATATCAGAAAATGTCCGTATCATGATAAAGATTTAAACTGTTTTCTTATCTCTCACCCCAACTGGTCGAGACAGACGACCACCCACCTAGAGCCGGAGGATCTGTCCTAGGTTTCTGCCTTTTAACAGGCAGTTTTTCCTTGCCCTTGTCGCCAAGTGCTTGCTCATGGTGGCACTGTTGGGTCTCTGTAAATAATGTTTTAAAGAGTTCGGTCTAGACCTGCTCTATTTGAAAAGTGTCCTGAGATAACTTCTGTTATGAATTGGCACTATACAAATAAAATTGAATTGAATTATCTGATAAAAAACTTTAGAGACTGAAGCTATTTATAAAATATAAACTACAGTAGAGCGCACACAAATCTTCTACATTTAATATGCAAACCACTAACTCAGCTGTGTTTACAGTGTTAACATGTAAGGAGGAAGAGATTCAAACAGTGTGGAAGTCATATGATGATATGATGTGAGTGTGAAAAGTACAGTACAGTATGTGCCAGTGAATGCCTCACAATAAAGATTATAAAACAGTTCTTCTTTAACAAAATAAATAAATCAGCATTTAATTATGTCATAGAACACAAAGCAGCTGCACACAAGGACTTAAACTTTAAAGACACATCTTACAAGCAGCTTTGTGTGCTTTATATATAGACACCCAAATGAGATGTAGAGTTAAACAATTTGAGATTCTAAGTTGGTCTGACATTGTAAAGAGAGAAACATCACAACGGAGAGTGTTTCGCCCCACATGTGACCCATAAACATACACCCTCACTTCTCACAGTGTCATCGATGTCAACATCTGTAAAGAAATCCCTGACATTCACTGAGGAACTCTTGGTTAAACTTTCTCCTCATGTGTGTTCAGGGACATCTCTTTAAACTCCATGGTAACACCTATAAGCATGCCATGATGTTGTGTGAACACAGCTGGTTGGCCTGCTTCTTTTTTCCATCTCCAGCAATAAACACAAACTGAATGCAGGGAAAAAGAAACACACACACACACACACACACACACATAACCACGAGGGCCTGGCACCCCCCCCCTCATGTGCACGAGCAAAATACCCCCCAAAAACAGGCGAACAGAGCAGAAAGCAGAGGAGGGTTAATTACCTCCTCGGAGCATCACCACCACCACCACAGCTCACATTTCACCTCACATCTGTTATAACGCACAACCACGTCAGCTGGCCTCCTTGTGTATATATATATATATATATATATGTGTGTGTGTGTGTGTGTATGTGTGTATTTATGTGTGTTTTTCCTCCCTTTTCCCCCCTTTTTTTTGGGTGCAATGTATGAGAGAGAGAGAGATAGATAGAGAGAGAGATACCCCCCCCACTTACCTTCCACATCCAGGCCATTCTTATTTCTACGCAGACAATGGTGGACCGCTTGTTTTCTTCAGCCCCCCCCAAAAAAAAAAAACGCCGTTCACCGCGTCCGTTTCCCCAACACTGTTGTTCCTGAATGCATCACAGGAGGAGACACGGTGCGGTTATATGCGCGGTCGGCTCCATTAATACTGGAGTGTACCGTTATTCGTCTCCTCTCTCGGGTTTTTTTCTCCCCCCATGGAGCTGCTGGGACCTGGACCGACGCTGCGCTGCTACTGGTCGGCGCAGACGCAGAGCCCCGCCCCCCGCCGCGTCACGTGACCGCAGCTGATTTCCTGACTTCTGCTGAGAAGGAAGTTTTGCCTGAGTTCAGGATTTACAGCAACAGTAACAACAGTAACAGCAGGACACTGTGCCAGTTTCTGCAGAGGATGCTGTTTTTTTATTTTATTTTATTTATGGAAGCCCATTTCCGCCAATGTGACGGGGGAAAAAATGATTCTGTAAGTTATTATAATGAGAAACTTAAAATATCTTAAAATAAAAGACTCCAAATAACTGGAAAGTCTTTTAATATTTTGTCTTACAGTGTCAAAATAATGTGAAACTTTCTCAAAATAATGATTTAGTATGTTAAAATAATGACTTAGTGTATCAAAATGAATGAGAAACCTCAATATTTTGACTTAATATGTCGAAATAATGATAAACTTTGATATTTTGACTTAGTATCTCTTATACTTTATACAAATTAAGACTTAATATTTCAAAATAATGGGAAGTTTTTCAATATTTCAACTTAGCATCTCAAAAAAATGAGAAACTTTCTCCAAATAATAGTAAAATTTATCAAGATTTGGACCTAGTATCTCAAAATAATGTGAAACTTTCTCCAAATAATGACTCAGTATCACAATGTCATTATCTTGAGATATTAAGTCATTATATTGAGAAAGTCATTACAGTCAAGTCTCATTACAATGACTTACAGAATCCCTTTTTTTGTCACATTTCCATGTTTTATAAGAGACACAAAAGAATCAGAATAAGTCACAACAATATCCTAATCTCAGATAATTACTCAAAATATTTAAAATGTTAAATTAAGCTAAAGAAATACAATTTAAAATCATATATTTATAAGAAAAGACATCAGCCATACCAGTTTATTAACATAAAATACATTTTAAAAAAACAATCAACAAAACCACATAGATCAAAAGGTAAAATAATAAAGGCAAAGAAAAAGAAAGAAAATAAATAAATAAATAATTTAAGTGACAGATTACAAACGTACATTTTGACATTAATTTCTTAATTGTTAAATACTTAAGAGACTAAAAATAGAGTTCAATCTCAGTTAGAAATAACTTAAGAGAAAGGGTTGAGTTAAGAAATCTCCCTTTGACAATATTACATTTGAATAAAAAGGTTAAGAGTTTTAACATCATTGATAGATACTATCCACACTTATATCTCATCATATTTATACTTTAAAATAAAGATTTCAGTTTGACCTTGACCCCTGTCTGACATCATGTAAATAAATATCATCGCTCATACATCAATCTATGCTGCATATACTGTAAACTGTCCTATACACCTACCTCATGTCTATAAAGCAACCTGGTACTTGTGTATGTATTTATGTAAAGCAAAGTGACACTGGCTTTATGCCTGGAGCACAATGGGCCCAGGTGTGCCACATGCTGCTGATTAAGTCTCCTAATTAGGTCTGCAGCTCTGTTATTCGGTAACTTGTTTACCTTTTAAAAAGCTTGTTGTTCTTTTTTCCCTTCTGGCTTTATGTATGCTTATTTCTGTGTATGTGCATTGAAAACAACCTAAAAAATATAGTAAAATCCTTCGTATGTGTACCTGGGCAGGAGACTTTAAGGGGAAGAGCAGAAATATATGCTGATCTCATATATATCAATATGTATTATGTATTATATCAATATATTGATTCAAAGGCATTACGTTATTGTGGCATATTAGCAAAGCATTGAATAGAAATATCAAAAGGTGGCATTAGAAATCAACAAATTGTTTTATTTTCAGATCATTGAACTTAAACACATCACTTGGCCACAACAGATCATTAAATTAATAAGTGTTTTTTTTAACATATTCTTTTTAAATTTGACACCAAACTGGGGTGACCAATTGAGCGGAAGCCTGTCTTTCTGCAGATCACGTTCATACAGTTACACACATTCATACTGGAAGTACAACCACAGTCTGCTCTGCTGGCCACTGCAGCTCCACTGGAACAGCTGGGGTTAAAGGCCTCGCTCAAGAGCGCCTCAGTGGTGGTAATGAGGAAGGAGCAATCGCTTCTCCCCACCCAGATTTGTCCTGCCTGCCCGGGGATTGAACCAGCGTCCTTCCAGTCACAAGCTGGCTTCTCTATAGCTTTGAGGCCACCACCGCATCATGTGTTTTTTGTGGGAACAAATTAGCCGTCGACCAATTTTCCAAGATCTAATGCCGATATTTAGAGATTCACTAACAAAGACCACGCCAATAGCTGTATGGATTAAGACAAGTTTATTACACGTTTATGAATGAATGTGGAATGCTGTGGGAGGAAAAATGGTTAACGGGTAGAAGGGATGAAGGGATGAAGGGGTAAGGGTCGAGGGATGAGGGGAAGGGGTCGAGGGATGAGGGGGTATGGGAAGGACGGGTGAGGATTGATAGGAAGGGAGGAAAGACTGGTTAGGTAGATTGATGGGAGAAGTTCGGTGAACTGGTCGGATGGAACGGAGAGGGTGCTGAGACGCTGAGTGGGGGAGCCGTCTCTTTGACTCTTCAAGAGCCCCAGTGGTTCCTGTATTTTGATAAGAGAGGGAGATAAATTAAAAAACAAGAGGGTAAGGGGGGGAGGGATGTAGAATACGAGTCAAGGAGGGAATGAACGGAAAAGGTGTGCTTAAGTATGTTTTGAGCGGAAATGAGGAGAGTTCGGGGCGTGGTCTTTGTTCCCCGAACTTAGTTATGAAACTCCATGTAGTGCAATCGATGGCAGATATATAATACCAAAATCAAAACAATGAAAAGTCACATATAATTCCATTATTCCACACACGTTATAATCTTAAATATGTGGTTATCTTAGCCAGTAACATGTTGTTTTATATGGAATTTTTATTAATTAATGAAACTATGAAAATATGGTGTAGACTGGCCTTTAAGGGAGAGTGGCGACAAGCGACATCATTCAACTGCATTATTATTACATAACATGTATATAACACTAGCCAGTAACAGTTTTAGATTTGCCGTCATTAAGGATGAGAGTAAAGACAATGTTGAAATTTAGAGTAGCATGCATGAGAGTTATAGTACAGGACTGGAAACTAACCGAACTAACCACCTTCCCAAAACTCGCAAACATTCTTCATTTATCTTTCTTGTGAGTGCAGGCATCGTCGTGGTCCAATTAACTGACCGACTGATTTATCTCTATAGCACAACTCATGTTGGAACAAGATCAATGCTCCAAACAACAGTACTTTGTATCTTATAAGAACAAGCATGTTTTCTTGTAGGAACAAGATCTATGTTGTACAGCTAATATAATATGGAAAACACGTACAGAGCTTGTGGGAACAAGATATTACTCTACACTCGATATTAGTCCACCTGCAAATTACATAAGTGCAGATTTCAGGCTGTGTTCACATTGCAGTTGGTCCCTCCATCCACAGATCTGATATTTTTAGAGTAAAACTGATTTTCTGACGCAGTGGGTTTTAAAGTGGGGTCTAGGGACCAGCAGGGCTCCTTGAAATAATGGCGAGGGGTGTCAAGAAAATGAAGAGTAATTTAATTTTACTGGTGTTTCACTCCCCTGACTCTAATAATGCACTGCTGCCAAAAACTGTTTTCCTCCTCTCTGTGTGATGCAGATCTGATGTGAACTATTTCGTGGGTTGGGAAAAAAAAAACAATGCAGTCAGAGTAACAAATACAAATTTACCCCCAAAAAACATGACAAATATATCTATTTTATGATTCTGTTTTTACAATTAACCACTTTTGATCAGGTGTTAAGTTTATAGGAAGCTAAGTCTTAGAGTCCCACTTTCCTTACTCATGTTTACTCAACATACGGTTTTAATTTTATGTCCGATACACATGTTAAACAGTAAACTAACAATTAACAATCACTGTGGGGTTGTATACAAAGGTAGATGCATGCCTCTCATGTATTATATATATATATATATTCGGTGTCATAGAGGTAACCATCAGTTTCTTTAGAAGACCAGTTTGTAGAATTCAGTGCCATCTAGTGGTGAGATTACAGATTGCAACCAACTCCCTTTCCAAGTGTGTAGGAGACGCCACGATGGGCTAATGTAAAAATGTGAAAGGCCACATAGAGCAATTGTTTGGTTTGTCTATTCTGGGCTACTGTAGGAACATGACGGTTTAACATAGCAGACTTTGTGGAAGAGGACCCACAGCGTCTGTAAATAAAAACATCTAAAGTAACAAAAACACAAGGATTCCTATTTTCAGGTGATTACACACTAATGAAAACATACCTATTCCATGTCTGCCAATAGATCCTGCTTAACGTTACTCACTGGACTTTGAAAGACAATTAACCATTTAAAAACCGTCGTCATTCTGAAGGCTTTTTCCAGAATACCTAACCTGACTGCTCCAGATGGTTTGTTACACAGAACCACATGGGAAGTCGTTGCTGGAAACTGTTTGGAAAAGGGCAGGCACTTTTAAAAAATGCTTGGCAGGTGACTGGATGAACCAATCGGATCAACAAACCACATAAAGTAGTCAAACTCCTACAAAATCCAGACATATTTTAAATCGAGAAAAGTCTTCAGAGCTGTTCTTTGTTCTTCTTTCAATGAAAGACAGTTCTGATGTAGCTGATGCTTGCAGCATCTACACCAACCTCGTTAGCAGCCGCCATTACAGTCACGTCTCACACGTTTGTCTCTAATGTTAAACCCTGTTCTGATTGGTCTGAACCACTGTGGTTTGGACACAAGCACATAGCTTGAAACCTGGCAAGGTAACAGAATAACCCAGAGACTCTTCTAACCATCTGGATGTGCCTGCTGGAAATATAAGAAAAGATTTCAACCTGTTTCCCAAGGGGGTTTTGGCTTTATTTCCAAATTAAAACAAATATGGCTGCCCACCAACTACCTGGAAATTGTTGCAACTTGGGAAACATGGTCGACCATTGACATGTGGTTGGAAACATCTTTGAGGAGGTTTTTCAAACACTGTCGGAGATATTAGTGGTTACACATGTGACCTGAATGTATGCCAATACATGAGAGGCACAATAACAATCTGGGGCTAATGGAAATGATACATTACCCCTTTATATTCCTTCTTTGTGAATCTTTTCTTTCAGTCATGCTGATAAAATGAAGAAAAGAGCTGTTACATTTAGGTTATTGTGCTTGTGTTTTTTTTTTTTTTTTGAAAGGAGCCCTATCTAAGAATATTTATGTTATCTGCTCTGGTGAGGAGACAGTATAGAAAGAGATAACCTTGGGTCTGTAGATATATTATGTGTTTTCTTCACACAGAATTCCCCTGAATGCAAAAGTGCTGCCGTGAACATAATTGATGTCTTAGAAACCTTTCAGGGATCCTGATAGAAACTGCACTAATATTATCTTAACAGTTGCATTCAGGGTTGGAACTGGGAAACTTTCCTGAATTAAATTGTGAAATAACCTTAAACACTGTCATTATGAAATGTCACATGTCAGATTTGATTGTGGCGGTGGTTCTATTTTCTGATTTATCCTGTTCAGGGTCACAGGGGGACTCGAGGTTTCCTCAGCATGCCCTGGGTCAAGTTGCTGTCTGTCACGCAGTTGGAAAAACACATTCACACAACTTAGAGTATCCAATCCGCCCTTTCTACATGTCTTTGGACGGCAGGAGGAAACCGGAGCACTCGGAGGAAACAAAGAGCTGACACGGTGAGAACATGCAAACACCACACCAGGATCAGTTGTTTCTGCCGGACTAAGTGCCTCCGCAGGAGTGGAGGAGCTGATTCACTTACGACTGGATGTCTCACTAGAGCAGTGGTTCTCAATCTTTTTCCTTAAGGGACCCCTTTTCTGTCATTGAGTAAACTGACAACCCCTGACTGAGTGACATATTTTTATTGCATTAAATACATAACAATAACAGTACAACTGTGGAATGAATCCAAAAGGTGAACACAATAACTGCAGGAAGTTTGTGTTAAATGAGTTTTCTTACACCCCTTGAAATCAAGAAAGCCTTGACAACCCTGAGTGGGGGTCCCGACCCCTGGACTATGGAAGTTTCTGAATTAATGATTTACAATCTCACAGTTCTGAGATGATCAATTCTTCTGCTGTTTTTCTGATTTAATAAGATACATCCAGCACCCTCTCCATGCCATGGCCGATTCTCAGCCCCCCTGACCCTAACCCAAATGCTGTATCCAGCCTATAGTGAGCTCCAGCTGGCCTATGCAGGACTCTGTCTCGCCTATCCTTCACCTCTTGGATCTCAGTTATAGAATTAGACCCTGATATGTTGACAGTTCATTGTCCAACAGTTCAAGTTGTGTGAATGCAGAGAGGACACACCTGAAAGGATGTTTCAGTTTTTACACCTTGCTAAAAGTTTCCTGACGAAACAGCCTTTATCACATGTTAGAAAAGGTTTGAATAAATGGTATAAGCCCATTTAAAGATACCAAGGACACGAACACAAGGCATGGCCCCACAACCAACCAGGCAACAGATTTCAAGTTAACTTTCTTTGGTATATTTATTTTTTTATATATATTTTTGAAACTACCTGGTTTATGATGCTGATTTTCTGTATATTTCTTTTATAAAAACTGTTAAAAATCATCAGAAAAAGCGATAGTACCCCAGCAAACATCCTGTCTGTCTTCTCCATCGTGTTATTCAGTTGCTGCCTTTGAGTTTTTCCTGTCTGTATGGGAGCCTGTAATTGAGTTCAGCTGCAGTCTGCCTTCCTGCCGGATGACATGACACCTTGAGTAAATAGAAATTCTTCAACATATCACTCTTGTTTGCAAAAGAAAGAAACCAATCTGAGTTTTTCCCCCCGACACAAAATATATTTCATATACACCATCTGTAATTACTGGAACGAAAACAAGCAAGAATCCATGGAGGTACAAACCCTTGCAGGTGGAAAGAGGCACACACATGCACACATAAACCTTCTAAGCTGGTAACCACAGGCCGCCGGTACACCTCACTTCTTTTGATTAGCTGTCGGCACATTGATTAAACTTCTTGCCAGGTGTGAAGCAGGTCCTCTCACCAAATCAATACCTCTATCGGGGGTTATCACCAAATCTCCCTCTTTCTCTCTCTCTGTCTCTCTTCTTTTAAAGCTTTTCAAACAGAGCATGAAAAAAAGTAATCCTCAAACTCTTAATCAGGGATTAAATTCTCAGGAGTGAGCACCCCGCTCAAAAAGATAAAGTCAAGGTCATCTGCAGCCCGTGCATTTGAAATTTCCTCTGGATGATTAAGAGACTGTGGATGATACCCCGTCACCTTTTTTGGATGTGATAAAATCAGGAGGGTTCAGGCTCCGGAAAGCCTTCAAGATAAAAAAATATATATATATCTCGAGCTGCACATGTGTGAAGTTTACTTCCTTTACCCATCTGAAAAACAATGCTATGTCCCAGTTTCCTGCCTGATACTAACTGTATAATAACAATAACATATATGCCTCCTAGACACTAACTGTAAAAGTATTCTTCTTTACAGCTCTTCTGGTTTTAAAAACAAATATATTTATATATTTTTATAGTATTTTCTTTTTTTGGTGTTTCTGTATTTGACTCTGCGAACTTTCACTGTTCTTTTTTGGGTTTCCAAACACAGGCCATTTTGAATGTGGAACGTTTGCGTAAACAATTTATGATTCTGATAAGAATCACCAAACTTTAATGTTTCACACTAACAGGAAATTACACAATATGCGCGCGACTTTGGACTGTTACTAAAAAAAGTAAGGATTTGATATTCAAATCCATTAGTGTGTCCATTAACAACACCCTCAAAAATCAAGGTTTTTTTATTAGGACTGTCCTCTAATTGTCAACTACACTGTCGCTGAGAGGAATCTGAGTCGACCCACTTCTCTTAGTCGGCTGGTTGCACTTAGGTACGAGCTAAGTATGCTAACTGTACTAGCTGCCATTATTTATTTAGTGGTCCTGTTAGCTGAGTGTACCCGGACTGTGAACTCGAAGAACAGAGGATGGTTGGTTTACACTGCGAGTGGAAGAGGATGAGCACTGGAACCTGGTCTAGCGAGTGAAGGTTTATTTGTTAACTTGAACTAATGACAACTAGTTTACTAAGAAAATCTTTAGTCAGGTGCAGAACTTTTTTATTATTCATACTTTTATTACTTTGATTACACTTAATAAAGCCACTTTTCCAACGAGAACAAAATTAACTGGATTTATTGTGAATTGAGAGTGTGGGGCACAGTGCTTGGAGCTAAATGCTAACATCAGCATGCTAACATGTTTAGTCGGTATAATGTTAACTAGGTTCATCATCTTAATATCTTTTAAAACTGATATTTTTTCACAGGTAAATTGTTGCTTGACAATGGTTAACTGTTTTTTTTATATATATATATCACATGAATTTCCAGTCAGTTTTATTTCCACAGCACCAAATCATAACAGAAGTTATCTCAGGACACATTTTATATAGAGCAGGTCTAAAGACAGAGAGAGATGTACTGCAACAATAATAGTAACAATAACAACTGTAATAGTATAAATATGACTAATAATAATAATGATGATGATAGCAGTGCAACCATGATCTTTAGGAACCGGCGAGACAAGAAAGCACAAAAGCTCTGGGGAAGAAGTTAAGTTAGTAAGTTAGTAGAGGAGGAGAGAGGAGCTCAGTGCATCATGGGAAGTCCCCTGGCAGTCTTGGCCTATTGCAGCATAACTAACTATAAGCTTTATCAAAATAACACATCACATAATTGACTCATTCTCCTTTTCAGAGAGCTTCTTCCAGAAACAACATCTGATCAAACGCTACCAGCAGAGACCAGAAACATCTGAATACAGAACAAAATAAAATGTTCACAGAGACGCTTTGGATGCCTTATGTGCTAAAAAGAAAGGGAAAAAAAGATTAAAAGTTCAAACCATTAATCTGTTTACAACTGCAATGTGTGCAATCTCAAAGTATATTCTCTAATTAATAAGGAGAAAGGTGTGAAAATGCTGGAGAACAGAGAGACGGGTGAACTGTGTTGTTATTATTATCAAAGGATTTTTCTCTCAGCAGTGAAGAATAAAATAATGTGCACAGTGGAAACAGTTCAGGTACAGACTTTTTCTCTCCGAGCTTTTGTCTCAAAATACTGGACACCACGCTGTGAATCAGGGCTCTGGTGTCAGTATCAGAGTACCTGGGTTCATTTTGCTTGATGAGAATGGTCATCGTTGGTCTGGTTCCCAGGCTTTAGTCCAGTGAGCCCAGTAAGAGGATGCCTGAGCGATGATGCCCTCACTGCTCCCTGAAATCCTCCTCCTCTGCTGACAGACGCACACACAAAGACAGCGGTGGAGGTTCCCAGCTGACGGAGACAAGCTGCTCTTCACAGTCTGTCAGTCTGGACGGGAGACAGAGTGTGAATGAGAATGTTCTGTACTGGAAGACAAAGAGATTGACAGAGAGGGAAGTTTATTGGAGTTACAGTTAAAGGTCCAGTGTGCAACATTCAGGAGGATTTATTGGCAGAAATGGAATATAATATGTAATATAAGTGTTTAATCACCTGAAAATAGGAATCGCTGCGTTTTTGTTACTTCAGAATGAGCCCCGTTCTATCTACAGATGCCACGGCACGCCTTCCAAGGAGTCTGCCATGTTGAACCGCCATGTTTCTACAGTAGCCCAGAAGAGACAAACCAAACACGGGCTACTAGATGGGGCCTTTTGTGTGTTTTTCGCAGTGTAGTTTCTCCTTCACACTTCAACGCAGTTTTATTTGGTAGCAATCTGCAACTTCACCACTAGATGTCACTAAATCCTACACACGGGTCCTTTAAACATTTTAATTTTCTTAAACTTTCATTGAAAGAAAAACCAACGTTAGAGAAAAGGATAGGAACTGGGGAATTAAGCATAAAGATGTTTGTAGATGTTTCTTAGATGTATTTCTAATAGCTATATTCCATATTTGTAAAACTCACCAAAACTCTCTTTAAGTTACTTATTTAGTTATAATCTCTGAGGTCTAAAAACATCCACACCGTTAAATCCTCTTTGTCCTGCTGCTATTACAGACACGTCTGAACTAACTTTGAGTTCTCAACTCGTCCATGGACTCGCTTCTTTTGTTGAGCCAAAGAAACCAAAGTCAACCTCAGCCTTTCTACCTTTAAACTACAGATTTTACATTACCTTTTATCTAATAATTGCTGTAATTTACTTGAGTTAATTACTGATTATTGATTTGAACAAACAAGTTGGTAGTGAGTGTGTGAAATATGACATCTTATTTCCTTCTGCACACACTACAGAACATCTGCTTGGCTTGTACCTTACACTGCATATATACTGGTGTAGTAATATAGCACTACAATATGTAAATAACAAAACAAAAACTGCTCCAAATTCAGTAAACGATCAAATTATCTACAGGGACCAAAATGAAAACACACAAATAATCTGACTTTGGCAGTTTTCATTTTCACTCTCGTGTAACTAAGTTCTTTATTACCTTTTAATGAACTATTTAAAATTTAGTAGTAATCTAATAGTCGCTTTCTAGAACAGGTATAGTCTCGCTCTGACCTGAATAAAGTGTAACTCAAGCAGCACTTTCACACAAGTGGAACATTTCAGACTCCGTACAGAGGATGCACTCGCTGATTGCCTCCAGCTACAGAAGACAGAGGATAAGCTCTTGTCCCATGTTCCTCTCTGCTTCCAAAAAGGCTTACCAGGATGAATTATTTTGACTCAATATGACAGACTTGTGTCTCCTGCCACTGAAAAGAAACAGAACTTGAAATCTAATTACCACGTATCCTTTTCGCACGTTGTGTCATTTTGTTAATGTGTCTAATGGTTTCATCTTAAAACACAATATTTGTTTATATTCATATTGGAAGTTGAACTAGAACTGAAATAAATAACCTGAGGGGATAAAAATCTGGTTTTGCCCTCAGGTCAATGCAACATTTGTGCTTTACTGCCTCCTAGTGATTATAAGAACAGAAAGAAGTCACATAATCTGGTATCATTATCTGATAAGATTCGTTTTAGTAAAATGTTCTTCATTCAGATTAATGATTCTGAACGGGTGATTATTAAAAAAAATGTATATGTAGAGTCTTGGATGTCTATGTTTGTGTCTATTATTCATTTGAATCCCATTATATTGTACAGTCACAGCAGCTACTCCCTCCATTAATTTTTTACTCACATCAACATACATCCATCACATTCATACTCACAATAGGAGACCTACAATAGGTCTATAAAGTAATTCAATCTCTGACATAATTGAGAAAAGAAATCACTTTGCATCTCATCCTCTAAATCACAACTCAGAGTGGGAAAGAATAGCTCTCTAGAAGAGCTAAATAAATAACAGAAAGTCATAAAGTTCTACACTCGACCTTGTAAACAGATACAATCTCAACCTTCCCTCAAGAGTGATTTAAAAAGCCTTCAATATCTCGTGGCTATTTACTCACAGCAACAGGCTACATGTTTCAGCCATTCAGGCTTTATCAGGGCAAATTAAATATGGTTGCCTTTGGGTTGTTTCTTATAGCCTACTTGTTGGCAAGTAGTCACATTACAGACCATGTTCAGCAGAGGAAACCACACATCAAAAGTCCCACACAAAGTCAGGACAAATAGAGAGTTTTATACAAAACATCTTTTCAGTACTTCCAGGCAAGACGGCACATGACATATTCAAAGGATGCCCCAAAAAACAAAAAACAACATGAGACAGTTACAGAAAAGTCAAATTCTCCATTCAAACCAAGTTTTAAGGCTTTCAATCCAAAATAATGATCTTTGTAAGAGTCTTTTTTAATCTTTAATCTCCACCCCTTATTGAGTTTTCTTTACGGTCTATGCCTGATATATTTGAAGAATTTCAACTGCCACGGTCAGCCTCTTTGCAGTGTAAAGCTATGGGGTTATTGGGGGTTGCCAGTTCTTATAGCAGGTTTTACGTTCAGCCAGGATTGCTTTAAGTTCACACTTTGTTCTCCCAATATAAAACAGCCACATGGACTCTCAAGTCTGTAAACCACATGAGGTATTGCAGTTTATAAAGGACTTTAATGTTATCCTTACAGCCCGATTCTATAGCAGTAAAATCTTTGGCCATAATTCAGGAAAATCAGGACTCAAAGGCAAAGCAGCACTGGAAGCAGGATGATTTTGGTGATTTTATGTAATTCAAATAAAGGGAATACAAAGACAAATACACAGGTGAGGGGAAGGATAACAAGACACAGGTGAAAATAAACAGGGTGGGGCAGATCATTAAAACTGGAGGGATAACAGACCAAGATAGGGGGATTGAAGTGAATAAACAAGACACAAGAGGAGGAGAATTACAAAATAAAACAGTAATTAACTAAAGAAAACCCCAAACCATAACAGTTGGTATCGGTCAATACGCAGGGATGTTTTCTAACTATGAGTAAATAGCCATGAGATATTAAAGGCTCTTTAAATCACTGAGTGCCTCAGATTTCTTGTTGTAGCCTATAACTTCAGTTCAACATGAAGGCAACAGAAAACAACCCTCTGTTTACTGCCTGCCTGTCTATCTCAAGCTATCCCGTCAAATAAAGGCAAAAAACCACGCACATTTATAACATTATTACATTTATTTATGAATTTCTGGGGCCTTATATCCATGTGGTGGCGAATAAAGAATAAACTAACTAACTGAATTTGGTCCATGACACCTCCACAAAGCTCAGCAGTGATTTTTGTTCTGACACTGCTGTTACACCAAATATCCCTCAACACTAAATACAAAAATCTATCAGTGAGTCTGTACGGGCTCATCATGCTCCCAGTGTTACACTATCATTTCTAGACTCACTATTGATCTCAGCAGCAATAAGCTAATGGAGGGGCTGTAGTTATATCAAGAGCAGTATCACTGTTTACTCCAGCAATAATATTTATACTGTCATATGAAATATTACTCCTGTCTAAAACGTAAGATATGGGTTATATTTTTCAGTTTTTGCTGAAGCTTTCCTCTCATATGTTGTCTTTATTTTTCTATTGGTGAATATTTGCTGTATCTTCCCACTCTAATCTTCTCAAGTGCATATCTGCAATCATATCTTTACAATCATCCTTCTGTCTGTATTGAAAAAAAGACACATTTCTCTTAGTAATTCTACATATTTTTAAGCAGTATTTTGCAGGTGAACCATAACTAATAATACATAATAATACATGCTGTCTAGACCCTAAAGCTTCAGATTCAAATGCTATACATAATACTTACTAGACACTATACTATAAACACAATTTAAACCCATCAAAGGAAACTTGTAGTGTAAGTATAGAAGTATGTATATATGATGCGGAGTCTTGTTTCTACTGTCAACCATATTTAAGGTACTAATTTGCATTGTCAGTTTATGTAGCTGTGTTCACTGCACAGCTACAAAAATAAAAAATAAATATTGTATAATGGACTCACATTGGGATCCGAATAAAAAACCATGTGATCAAGACACATATTTGATTTCTTGTCGAAAGTAAAGTGAGAAGACTGATCCCACTTTCATGTTTGTATATTAAATATTAATTTTAGTTTTATTTTTATAGCCCCAAATCATAACAGAATTTATCTCAGGACACTTTTTAAATAGTCTAGACTGTACTCGTTATAAGAAATGTACAGAGACCCAACAATTCCCACCATGAGCAATCACTTGGTGACAGTGGCAAGGAAAAACTTCCTTTCAACAGACAGAAACCTTGAAACAGCTAGCCTGACTTTGTTGAAGTAAAAATGTCTACAAGCACTTCTAAAACTTGTCAATTCACACGTTATATTTAGTTTGTTTAATCCGTACAAAAACCAAAGTGTAAAAACAACACACTGATGTTTTACCGGGGGTTATGTGCCAGCTTTGAACTCACTCAAGGGCAACCCGGTGGGTTTTCCAAAAGATTTCGTCCATAAAATCGAGACTGCACATCTAATTAAGATCTGTATTTATTTGCCAAGACGTGTAGCCACACCAGGCTAGTAAAGGTCAACTGCCTCTATATACAGACACTACTTTCATTTGAAGTTTCATTTCCACAACTTCAAAAGATGTACCCGGGGCCCTCACACAAGGGCAGCAGATTTTAGTTTTTGATCATCTTAAATTACATTTCAGATCAGAACATATCTTCAAACACTTTCATATTCTATCAACTTATGTAAACTATATCATATTATGCCTGCTTATATCAATCTCTCATTTTATGTTTGTTCTGTGTTAAGTGTTTTCTTTTTTCTGTTTTTTTGGCATTAAGCAGTTTTTTCATCAATATTTTATACTGAAAATCTGGTTTTAGTCGATTTTAATTTGGTCTAAATTAGCAAATTTGGGCAACTCGTATTTATGCAGCCACAACAGCAAAAATTTATGTTTTTTCTCTCTAGACGGGGCAGCTCAGCCAAAGAGGGAAAATGGGGTGTTTGCTCTGGAAACTTTAGCCTGACCTTGCGCTCGTCTAACTTCTGCCAGAAAGCAAAGAACCATTATTTCCTGAAATGCTGAATTATTCCTTGAAAGTAAATTCTCTTAGCTCAGATGTAAAATAATCGTCTTCCTTGACATGAGCTGCATATTTAACCATGTTTTCTCCAACAGAGAGAAGGCCCATGTGGCCTCAGCACATCTCAGAGATCAATTTATTATTTTAGGGCAATATAAGTATAAAAGTTTTGTCCGTCTTCAACGAGACCGTTGCTGAACCTTAGCTTCGTGGAGTTTTGTTGTGAGATTTTAGACATCAACTGATATTTCCCCACTTTTACCAAAGCGCTGTACGTCTATGTTGACACCTGAATGTGTGACAGGTGTGTCAGAGGAGAGCAGAACTTTGACCAAAGCAACTCCACCAACACTGCTCTGTCAACCGAAACTGCAGCAACTTGATGGGTAAAAAAAAAACAAAAAAACTCTGCAGTGAAGTGAGGAATTCAGTGAAAATAAACTTTCTCCAAACACAGGTCTTCCATGAAATCAGATCTTGCAGAGCTGTTGGGGGCAAAACATATCAACATGTCACACTGCGTCCCTGATAATAACCACAAACTGGGTGAAACACCAAATCTCTAGGGTAGACTTTTTTAAAAGCGCTTCCATTTTCCAACAAAACTCGTGAGTCATCTGTACACTCACATACAACACTGCAGTGGTTTAATTAAACATTTATGAAGTGATTGTCTGCTGCGCCTGTGGATCAGCAGCATTTGGCTCCAGCCCCTGTGGCCTTGACTAATCCTCAGTATTTTGTGCTGAGAGATAACAAGAGGGTGACAGGACTGAGAAAGGAGAGGATGGAAAAATGGGTTGAGGCTTTCCCTGCAAACAAACAAGACTGAGAGGTGAAAGCTGTGATCCATCCATCTGTCTTTCTGCTTCTTTTCCTCTCTCTGGTTTCCTCGCTGTCTGCCTCCATCGCTCATTCCCACTTTTCTTTTTTCCTCTCTCCCACCTTCTGTCTTTCTCTTCATCTTTCTCTTCCTCACTAATGAGAGCCGGTGGGGTTTCTCAGTAGCCTAACAACCAGCGTGTTTGTCTCTGCCCAGACACCAGGGGCCCACAGCTTACTGCTCCCCCATCGACTTAATAAATAAGCAAATAAATACAAAACTCACAGGGCTGCCAGTATATATTTTGCAGGTCCACACTGCACTGAGAATATCACATAATGAAAAATGCATGTAGCAGGAAAAGGGGCAGGGCCACAGGGTTGGCCAGGGTGGCACAGGCCAGCTCCCTGGAATACGACTGCCTTCGAAACTACCACAGCAATCACAAAACAGGGGCCTGAACCAAATCCTGTGTGTGAAATGACTGCTGATATTTCTGGTTATAAAGTCAAATCTAAACTACGACCACAAAGCGACTCAGGAATCCAGAAGTGCATCAGAATATTAAACGGCGTCTCCCTCTATCGTGATGCAGCAATTAGTGCTTGGAGATAATGATGTTCCACATATTTAGTGTTATCCATCATCAGTAGACTGACATTTTATCAAAGTCATTGTTAGAAATTATTCCAGGTAGAGTGTCATTTTCTTATCAGGCTGTACGTTGCAGGGGGAGTCTTTATCTTTATTACATGGAGGAAAACAGGTAGGAGAGAATTACGTGCCTCTAATTACTCAGGCGGAGTAAATCAATCTTTACACTGCTACATTATTACAATCTGCCACGGCTATGGAGCACAATATCTCATACTGTATCAGTTGCGGCATTTCTGGAGAGCCAGCGTTATTATCACAGCCTCTCTGGCATAAATATGTATGGGTGTGATGTGCATGATAAAATGTAAAAGTGTTTCAGGTAACCTAAATATAGGCTACAAGTACCTCACAGTTACACTTTCCATACAGGTTTTTTCATCAGTCTCCGTCTGACTTTATATATGAGACATTCATTTCAAAGCCTAAAACCTGTAATTAAATGTTTTGCTTGCAGTCACATCATTAACAGTCCTCCAGGAGCACCAGGATCCTTGGTGACAAATTAACTCTTACCGTATGTGAGGGCATCTACATACAGTGAATGCATTTTGAATGGTAAGGCTGACATCTAGTGGCAGCTACTGATTAAATCCTGATTGGGAATTTTGTCTTTCTCAGGTTTTTCCACGCAAGCTGGTTTTTATATTTTGTTTTGGCCATCCACGCTTTTATGAGACATATTAACCATCAAGTTACCAACACATACGAATCTAACAAGACAGTAAATACTGGAAGTGCTAATTTAAAAAAAATCCTACAAGCAAATACATGCAGCAAACAAACAGCTTGATCCACTGTGTCAACCAGCTGGGCATCTGCCTTTTTCTCCATTTAGTCCTTCAGAAAATCTCAGTGGGAGTGATCTGTTGATATACTGTGACAAAAATGAACCAGGTTAGATTCCTCAAGTTTTATTTGCTGAATAACAATTCGCTAACACTTTGAGACATGAAAATCTGCTTTCAAGTGTTTTGTAAAATGCTGTGTTGCATACTTCTGATTTTGGATTTCATGGAGTGGATGTAGGTACTCTTTTATCTACTGACTCTTCCATGAAAGGTTTATTTGTGCAAGCAGCTCTGAACTCTCTTCCTGCAGGCTTTTTGCAATCACATTGGGGTTTTAGAGTTTTCTTAGTCTTCCAGATTTCCTCTTGACCTCCACAGTTTCCCTCAACTGCCATCTCTTAATTACATTTGACACTGTGGAAACTGCAAGCTGACAACACTGTGATATCTTCTTGTAGCTTTCCTCTGCATTGTGGGCATGTGTTTATAGGGATATGGTGTTAACACAAGGTTTAAAGAGTCACCAGCTGACATTTCCTAATGACAACTGTTGAAAATGCACCAGGCATTAAACTCCTTAAGTGCAAAAACTAATTGAATGGAATGAACTACATTAATTAAGTTGAGGGGAAACATTTACAAAATACTGTGCTTTATGTTCCGTATCCTAGGCTGTGTTTACATATTTACAATTATGTTCGATTTCAATCACCAAAATATGTTATTTGTCAAGGAGTGCCTGATTATAGGCTGCAGTTGTGCAACAGTAAGCAGCTTTTTGGATTAAAGCTGCCCACACAACCCAAAGACCCAGTGGTTGAACAATTTGTTCAACTGTGATTTAAACTTTATGGTCACGATACAGCATTTTGTTTAAGTAATGACTTTGCATTCATTTTGCAACAATGTCAATTAATACATTAATTACCAGTCACCTAAATTGGGTCCAACCTCATTTATTTACAATCTGTAACAATGTCAACACACTGAAGTTATCTAACAACAGATACAATGTGTATTCAGTAAGACAACAAGAGTGCAGCAACACAAAGATCAGACATCAAACATCAAAACATAAGACTGGAAATAGTTTTATGCACAGTGTGTCTGCCCACAGCTGCATAACGAAGCTGGATTGAGTAACATGGATTCAAATAAATAGTGTAGTTGAAATGTTCGTACTAAAAACAGTATCTTTCTGTACTGTAAACTGATGTTATTTAATGCATTGACATGCATAAGATTTTTTGTTTGCAACAAGTCCTGTGTTGCGTCTCCAGTTTCGGGGCCTATTAGAACAGTGTTGGTAAGATTGCACGAGTGTAAACAGGACGAGGATAGTTTGCCCTTCACATGCTCCAACTTTTCAAACGTGGAAGTTATTTTATTTGAAATAGTAGGTGCATGAAAAAGGTTGATACCCTTCAACAAAATGAGAAAAAAAAAAGTGATGTGGTGTCTTTAAAACAGGCTCAAGGTCCAAAACTGCATTGAAATCACAGATCAGACTCCATCGTTTATGTCTGTTCCACACATAATTATTCTGTTTCAAGCTCAAACGCACATTAATCAATGCCCCTGTCCATTGCCAATAATGAATTACAGTAATACTTCCTTGGCTAGTTGGCAAGCTGAAAAAGGGTGATGAGAGAATGAGAAGAGATAAGTAACTGACTTCCACATTTTCCTTAAGACAAACTGACATAGTGAGTTAGTCAAAAAGTTAAGGAATGTTCTTTAATGATTTCTTGGCTTTTGCAACAAAGGTTACACTTCAAAACATCTCTTTCTCAAACTGTTCTCTTGCTGTAAAACCAACATAAGTGACATGATGACATAATGAGAGGTTGAGGGGTTCAAAGACAGAAAGTCCTTGTGAGTGGAGACCAAATCCTGCGTCTAAAATGCGTCTGTAGACTTCAGCTAACACTAAGATGTGCGGTGGTCCTCTCTCTGCTCCCAGCCTCGAGCCCTGGTAGTCAGGGTGCGGCTGAATGGCGTTCAGCAGGGCAGATGTTGTCGGTGTGTGCGTGTGCGTGCGGTGGGACGATGGGGGGGCTAGCTGAGGAGATCAGGCTGCAGATTGACCCTCTGAAGAACATCCTCAGGCATGCACAGAACGGGATTCACCGGCTTGATCTGTTCGTCTCCGAGAAGCGAGAGACCGGCAACTCCGAACAGAGTGTGGAACGGATCCACCTGCAGAGAGAGAGAGAGAAAGAGAGAGAGAGAGAGAGAGAGAGAGAGACTCCACTAAGGTTGTAAGGACAGATTGCAACAGAGAATCTAACAGCAGCTTTAAGTGATGCAAACATACAGTATGAAGATGTTCATCATAGAGAAGACATCAAAATGAGGTTAATAATAAATAATAATAAAAAGATGATCTCTCTCACTCCTTAATAATAAAGATCCTCTCTGCTATTTGCATCTTGCAGCACTGGCAAGAGTTTATAAAGTTTATATGAAACTAGGAATGTTGAAATTGAATACACTATTTACATAATTCATAGCTAGGTTTTGTGATTCCTTGGGTTTTCTGTTGATAATATTTCATTTTCAGTAAAAGAACTGAAATAATGAGCTTTATCTTTTCCATACACAGCATTTCTGAAACTCATTAAATACTAGTCCCAGACGTAAGACGGTCCCTGTGTATCTACTGCAAGACAACTTTCATCTATAATATACCTTTTCACTGGTTGAAAAAATACTCAGCTTTTTGATTTCCCATTGTGGATGGTGAGTGGCATAGTGAGTGTGTGGCAGAGTGTGACAGTGAATGCGAGCTGAGCAGTGCAGTAGAGAACCTGACAGTAAATGTACAGTGGATTTCGCTCTAACACGTTTCCCCCTTTCCATCTCAGAATGAGGGTGTTAGCGGTGTTTGACAGCTCACCATGTCTCCCGGTCTGTCAGCAAAACCTCCGGTCTCCTCGTCTTGACAGGCCAGAATAAACGTTCGCAGCTTGGCCTTGTCGATCCAGTGGATCCTGCCGATGATTTTCAGCGACGCCAAAACCCACCACGAGTAGCACACGTCTGGGAGCTGGATGAGACAAAGAGTTGGGTCAGTAATTGGAACATCTGCGGTAATTAAAGTCTTGGCTTCAGTGCCTTTGCAGTAGCTTGGGGGAAGTTCAAGTAAACTAGGATTTATTTGATGTTTTAGTTGGCTGCTTCTTGTTGCTATTCTGGAGGTACAACCGGTGAAATTAAGGCTCTGCAAGCAGCTGATGAACTGTGGCCACAACAAACACGAGGGACAAGTGTTGTTGAATGTTAACTGATGATGATAAATACACACTACAGAGCACATAGGGAACTTAAATGACAGCCCGTTCTAGGCTACTGTAGAAACATGGCAGACTTTGTGAGGCGATTATAACTGTGTCCTTTAACATTTTTAAGAGGTTTACATTTAAGACTGCAATTTAATGTAATTTAAGACCTATTTTATTGGTTCCATCGGTTTCATTTTGTGGTTGTTTCAGCATGATAAAATACAATACATCTTTCACAAAAAAAAACATTTAAATGCGAGACTGAAATTCAACTTTACGTACTCAACTTCATTAATCCAAACAATGTTTTAGACATTTAAAAAGGTTAAACAATGACAATGTTGCAATACATTTCGCAGTACAAAGCCCAAACCTTCTCCGGCCGTCCATTGAGGCCTCCGGACGGCAGCTGCCTCTCACAGAGCCACCAGCCCAGCAGGTCGGCGTTCACCTGGTGCAGCTGACCGGTGAGCGACAGGAAACCAGTGCAGCAGTAAATCTGACAGACAGAAGGCAGAAAAGACTTGAGAAACTGCATTTGAGAAGGATTTTAACACATGTCACTGCTCAAGAGGGGTGTAAATGTGATAGCAGCCACCTTCCAGAGCGAGAACATTTCATCCTGTTAGTTTCGGGGATTGACAACCTCTCAGTTATGAGTCAGACTCCCTCCCATGAGACCAGCCTGCAGCCTCACATTTGTGAGGTGTGAATAATAATTAAACTGTCTGAACTTTTATGTGGAAACTAGCAACTTAACATCGGATTTCTTCAGTTTTACCTTCAGTTTAAGCTGTTTTTGCTTTTGTTTAAAAAGAAATGAAAGAACAGGAACTCCAACAGCGATCGTCTTTGACTGTGTGAGTACATCAGCGGACTCACCTGACCAGCATGAGACTCTGAACCAGGTCTGCAGCCAAAACCTCCGTCAAAGTTCATACAGGACAAGACGAACTCTACAGCTTTGTCAACATTGATTGTGTCCATCTTGCCCTTGGAAGGAAGAAAGCCATCTTCAGATTATATATGAATTATAAAGTGTAAATAAAATGTTGAGTAAAGACAAAAACTTGACAAACAGTGTACATGATATACATACCAGTAATGCAAGTGTAGCAACAGCACAGAAGGAAAATCTCGTGTCTATTTCTCCTGTAATTATAAAATAACACAATTTACTATTTTAATATTATATTGAAACCAAACTAGAATTTAAATAAATGAGTACAATACTTTTTTACTGGTATTTTAGCTACAAGCCCTGTATGACAAATAGTTGTATATTTGTACAAATATATACAAGCATACAGTGTTTCAGAGGACATCTTGCTCACCCCATTTGTCCCCTGCAAAGGAGCCGTCTTCCTGCTGCAATCCTTTGATGTACTCCACCACTTTGTCCACATCAAGGGCATCCACATTGTCATACAAGCACAGGATCTGACGAAGAGATTTTATAAAAATACACAAATTAAAGCTGCAACAAGGAATTTTCTTTATTTTTTTGTTAATTCTGGCGGCCCCTGTGGACAAGAGAGGTAGTGTTTCCACCTTGTTTCATTGATTTCAAGAGGAATCTGAAAGAATCCAAAATAAAAAACACAAAGGTTGCAGAGCAAATCTATCTGATTTACAAACAGCTAACACACAAACTGAAACGTTTTGATGATAAATAGAAATATCACTTTAATCACTTCAGCTATACGGCTTCTCAAGAGAGTAAAATATAAAGTATTAAACAGAGGAATTGCTAGAAAACGACAATAAGAGAGATTCAGAGGAAACAGATGAGCACCACATTTATTTCACAGTCCTGTGCATCATCCAGGATCAAAATGATCAAATGTCACGTCGACTGTCTTAAGAGTCACCTGGACTGCGCTGAGGGTGTAGAGCAGGTGGGGGTCGTGTCCGATGCTGGCGCTGATGCCCCCACACTCGTGCTGACAGGCTTTGATGAAGTCTATGATCTCCTGCCGGTTCATCCGGGGCAGCTGCCCCATCAGGTCCATTACTGTCAGCCCCCAGTAGATCCCGCTCATCCGCAGGTACTCCGACAGCGTGTACTCCTGAACACAAACCGGACATCAATGAACAGGAGAGCACGACCTGTTTACTGTACAGTCCATAGAAAAGGGTTATGTATTAAAAGAATATGATTGTGGAATTCTTGAACTTTGTTTACAGGAATAAAATAAAAGCTTTATATAAACAGTTAGATGCAGAGTGAAAGCAGCAGCTTTATGACCATCAGAATATGGTATAAGCACAGATATTTAAAGTTAAAACCATTTTCTATTCACACATAACAATAAATACATTTCAGGTTGCTGACTGGAGATATGTAATATCTGTAATGTAATATTTACATCTATAAAATAGAAATTATACCATTATTACAATGAGACTTATTAGGTAATATCTGCCATCTTACTGCTTTCTGCCCCCGAAAGCAGATTTAGTCATTAGATATTATAAAGGGATTTTCAAATAAATGTGGTAAAACATCTTTCACAAAACAAACACAACAATAACAAAAAAACATCCAACTTTCTTGGGGGGAAAAAAATACACTTTGTTCAAGAAATATTAGTAGTTTAATTTGTTCTTTTGTTTTTTCTTCTGGTGTATTGAGGTTGGTACTCTGGTTTCCACCTGGATACTGACACTGTACATCTATGCAGACTGTGTACTGCAATGTATAATGCTGACCTCCACAGTCAATGACACTTACTGAAAACCAAGTCTACTTACAATCTCAAGATAAAACACATGTGGAGCACAAATAAACTGAAACTTTTTATCCAGCAGCTCTTCAATCAGAACAAAATACATGTTTGGTTTGTAACCTCAATCCACCGCTCCAACAGAGGCCTGTGAAGGTTAGCCACACACACTGGAGGTGGACCCGGGGGGTGGGCTGCCCCTATGGATGCCCCAAATTCACTACTTGAGTCATTCCTCATTTGATGCACCACTAAAACAAAATATCAACTCAAATGATAAGGGGGGGCTCTCCTGCATTATCACCTACGTTTTCTACCCATCAGGAGGAACTCTGTGTCAATTTATATGTTGCATATTCCTAAATAAATTTGTGATTCACAAATACAAATCTTTTTTTTTAATGACTTAAAATAACATTTCGGCGTCTGGCTGCAGGGATTTGCTCCGATTCAGCAACAGGAGCAGCAGTGAAGTCGGCCACTGATGTCTGCTGACAAAGCCTGGCTCCCAGTGGGTGTACCAGCTCATCACAAAGGGTGCTGTGTGGAGAGGATCGAGTTCCTCCACAACAAACTGGGGGGGGAAAAAACATTTCTTTACGGACCTGTAGACACAGAAAAAGGGGGTTTTCTCCCCACTGCTGTCGGCTGTTAGTTTCCCCCAGAGCTCAAACAAGCAAAAGTAAGCGCACATATGTGTCTACGATAGAAGAAAACACGTATAAACTCACGTAGTCATCCTTCTTGGAGCCGTAGGCAGCGATGTAGTCTGCATGTTTGTCCAGCAGCAGATTGTTGGGAGCGTCAGGCTTAATGATGACATCTTTCACTTGGGTCCCCTGACATTAAACACACCACAATATATCAAACACAGGCCACAAACTGACTTCAATGGGACACAGTTACGAGCTCGACCCTGTCGCTGTCACACCTGATGGCTGAACTAACTCTCACTGCGTCGCTAAATGACCGAATATGATGAAAACAATAAGTTGTTGACAGGTTTAATGCTAACCGACGAGCTACATGCTAACGCTGGCTACAGTTTAGCCACTTTACTGCTTTTACACATCAGCGGTCAATGTAAGGCGACATGTGGACATTCCCCTCCACTGTGGGTGTAATGTTATCTTAAATAACACTGGATAATTAGAACATTTATAACATAACGCCGGTTACCATTCTGAGAAATATAGCATGATCAGGCTTCTTCTTCTTCTTCTTCTTCGGGTGTTTTTACTGCGGTTGGTTTTGGTGCACTACCGCCACCTTCTGGTTGGGAGGACCGCAGCACTGTCGGCGGAATAAAAACAAAGGAAACACTTTTACAAACCACTGAACATATTATGTATTAACTGTAAGTATTTATAGATTATTTTCATTTAACTTCTTTAAAATTTGATTTACAAAATAACCTTTAGATATATTTAACAAACATATTACTCATTTGTAATAATCCCAAATTCTCTGCAGATTAAATTTACATACTTAACTTGATTAACATTTTAGCAAAATATCATATTCACAAAATTATTTGGCCTAAAAGATAACCCCCCTTTTATATCATATTAGATTTGACAACTATTGAAAATAGTTAAACAAAATTAGCAAACTATTATTTAGACATTTCAGATTTACTCCAATTGTATAGCAGACCCTGAAGGTTTCTTGCATTTGTTTCTTTTGTTACAATCTTCTTACAATGAAATGCTTGGTATTGAATGCACCAAGCATTCTGACAGTATGATTGAATGTCTATTTTCTCAATAAAGTTTTGTTCTTCTACTGAAGCTGTACGGCTGTGCAGACTGTATACTGCGAGGCACAATGCTGACCTCCACAGTCAACAACACTTACTGCAAACCAACTCTACTTGTAATCTTAAAGTAAAACACGTGCACAAATAATGTGGAAGTCTCAAATGTGCATTCAGCTTTGTAATGCGGGGTTTATACACTGCAACCCTACTATAATATCAGAGTCAACTGGGCGGGCTCAGCAGTTTATACAGGCCACAGAGCTTAACTGTACCACGCAGTGTACTCGTGTGGAAGAATCTGCAGTCATACTCTTATTTATTGAGGTTTTTCCTTTAATGTATTACACGTCTGTGTTTATTTTTCAGACGGTACCACTGATAACACTTCTGACATAATCAATGAGACAAATCTAAACTAAGTAATTTCTAAGATGGCTTTCTAGTTTTATAAAATCTGATTTGTTAATTTCTAACCTTATCCTGTGGGATCCACCGGCTTTTAAGAATATGTATTGCTCCTTTTTCTTATTATTTGATGCTTTCATATTTGATGTTAGTGAATATCCATCTCTATTGTGTGTGTGTGTGAGTTTCAGTGGCTGCGCTGTTTTGGGGCTACAATCTTGTTTAAAGGTCACCAAAACTCTCGCCGACCGTTGCAACATGTCACACATTTGTTGTACCCGTCATGTTTCCTTGAAACAGGTGAATAACCTGAACGGACGACTGCTGGACTGGGGGGGGTTGGGGGGTTTAGTTTGACAGGTGGATAGTTAGACCGGGATGGTGTGGGAGGACGAGGACGAGGGTTAGGTAAAAGCCTGAACTCTGTAAGTAACCACAAAATAACAAAGACAAAAGAAGACCGTGTCTATCAGAGGGTGTTTGTCTAAAATATTTTAAGTTGACTCGTATTTCAGATGCTTTGTATTAATCTTTCTTGTATGATTTTGCCTCGACTCAGGTCGGACTCATCTCTTAAGTCTTTAAATCCAGTCTACACAAACTGTTTGAACAGAACATTCATTCATTATGTCCATAAAAAAACAACAACAAAAACATGATGAGTTCTTGATTTAATGGAATAATTTAATATCATTATGTCACAGGTGTTGTCAACGAGTGAAAGGTGTGAGACAGCTGAACCACAGCTCACATTATTACATCCGTACTCTCTGCCGATGGCTCTTTATATTTGATAATGGGTAATAATGTAGAACGGACAGCAACTGTTAAGGATGTAATTTGGCAAATCAGACAGAAAACTATTTTCAGACAACATGCATTTTTTTTTTTACATAGTTAATTCATTAGAGACACATTCCTATTTCTAATCCATCTGGTGAGAAATGGATTTGTACAGATCAAAATTAAATTGCTTTTACAATATGAAAACACTGCACTGCTCAACAGGGGTAGCCAAACACTGCAAGTACGTCACTTTTGGTATGACATCATAGGCAGAAAAAAGGCCAAAACACACCAGCGTTTCATTTGATGCCCGCCAATTGTTGCCCCAAGCACAGATTTGAAGAACCAATCTCCAGAGCTATGGTTCGCCAGGCAATGTATTTTTTTTTGTCACTATAATTTGTAACCTCAGGCACGACGACGCAGGAAACAGGACAGTGGCGTGAAATCAGGGCGCCCGTTCGGTGCCGGTGTGTTTTAGCCTTAAGGCTGAAGGTCCGTCTGAATCATCTGAATCTAGCCGACCAAAAAAACTAAAGTGATGGTTTGTTTTTAGGCTGCCTTTTAAGTTGGTTCTCATTTTAACAAGGTTAATGCTAAATAAATGCAGTATTTTTTGTAATGTTGTGTATTTTACATCATATATAGAGTGGAGTTTGTATCTGGCTGCAGTTATTCACAATCTGCAGAAGCCTTGCAGGACATAATCTGATGATCTTACTTCACAGAGTCACACAGTAAGGCCACAGTTCTGAGCTGCATTTGGGAAACGGGACAGGTTCTGTAGACGGGTTTTGATGATGTTCATTCAGTTTGGAGAAGTACGAAAAAGCAAGGCAGGATAAACTGATGTTAAGGCAAAGATTTTACAACTATATCCTGAGTGTAAGCAAGCAGATCTATTTCAAAGAACACGTGTTTGTATAGAAAAGTTACAAAGTATATTTGAATGCAGACAAATCAGGCGTGCAGAGATCACTTCTTGTATCTTCCCAGGTGTTCTCTGGCAATAATGAGTCTTTGGATCTGAGCTGTGCCCTCGTAGATCTACAAAGGAAAAAAAATAAAATCAGAAAATTAAGTTTTACCAAATAACTGCTATCGACGATTAAGTGCACAACATCATCCCCCACCTGGTAGATCTTGGCGTCCCTCATCAGCTTCTCAACGGGGTATTCGCTGTTGAAACCGTTTCCTCCAAATACCTGAACAGCGTCAGTGGCCACCTGATTAGCAATGTCGCCAGCGAAGGCCTTGGCGATGGAGGCGTAATAGGTGTTTCTGCGGCCCTGGTCCACTTCCCAGGCAGAGCGCTGGTACGCCATCCTGGCCAGCTCCACCTTCATCGCCATCTCTGCGAGGAGGAAGGACACGGCCTGGTGCTGTGAAAGAGGAGAAGACAGATGAGCCTGTTAATTCTGTACTCATCGTTATATTTTTAACACTGTACAGCTGTGTTGTGACGGTATTTCCACTGTTTTAAAAACAGATTTCTACAGTAAATTCTGTAATCCGTTGAACTTAAAACGGGGTACATCATAGTCTATAAAAAGTGAACAAACCTCAGCAATAACTTTGCCAAAAGTCTTCCTCTCAAGTGCGTAAGTGGTAGCTTCATCAAGTGCTCTCTGTGCCAGGCCCGTTGCTCCTGCTGCCACCTGTATTGCATCAGTTACATTAGTAAACATCATCTTCAGTGACAAATGCATTTAAAAACAGTATTTAAGTATTTAATTTACAAAGTTTAAAAGCTGAAAGTTATTTGGCAGTAGCAATAGAATATCAGGTATTGGGTAGTGGAGGCTATGTCTAAGTTTTTATGTCCTCACATACTAAAGTTGCATTGTCTTCTGCATGAAGACACTCTCCCTAAAAGTGGTTGTTTTTTTCAGATTTTTGTACTTGTACTTTTGTACTAATGCATTTATAAAAAAGAAAAAAAAAAAAGAAAAGAAAAATCTGAGAAACACAAATAAATTCCTGTTTTCTTCTAAACCATCTTTGGAGTAACACAAGAGGCATTCAGTTACAGTTAGAAGACTTACTGGTGGCCTAGTGTTGTCGAAGGCACCCATGGCAATTTTGAAGCCAGCTCCCTCTGTGATCAGGACGTTCTCCTTCGGTATTCTCACATCCTCGAAGGTGATGCCTCTGGTATCAGAGCACCTCTGGCCCATGTTCATCTCCTACAAGCACAAAACAAACACAAGGACATATTTTACAGTATTATACTGTAAGTAGTGCTCAATACAAAATCCACAGTTTAACTAACAATTAATGAGTCCTTGTGTCAACAAAAAAATCTTCATATTGATCCAAGTGTATTAAACAAACAAAGGCATACAATACAGGTTCATAAATGTAATCGGTATTGATACATTTCTCTAAAGGGCCTGGGACAATGGGATGTCCTTAATTTTGAGGCAGGGGGAGCTCTGTATATGGTGTAATACAGAGAGATTTACCTGGTGACCATAGGCTTAATTAGAATTGTGTACAGTCTTTTGGCAAGGGCTTGAGTGTAAAAGACGTTCATTTAAATGTAGAACTCTCACACTCTACCTTTAAGACAAACCAGTTAGAGAAAAAAAAAAAAAAAAGCAATTCAGCCTCATCGTACCTTCCTTCCTATTTGAATTCCTGGAGTGTCAGCTTCCACAATGAAGCCAGTAAAAGCTTTGCCAGCTGGACATTTAGGATCTGGGTTAGAGCGGGCCAAGAGGAAGTACCTAGGAATAAGAATATAAAAGTTCAAATAACCTTCAGAACAGTTGACAGATGTTTCTGTATTCAGAGACTTTAAGGATATGTAGTACACACCCACACACACACGTTTCCACGTTATAAGATACAATTAGCTAAAACTAATGCAGTCTCAAACAACAGCCCAGCAATAAAGCCTCCCTCCATAAAATGTTATATTGTTCAGTTTTTAATTAAAGTGTGAGTGATATTTTTCAACATTCTTCGAGTACATTAAGAGCAGTGGTACCGAGTACACACCAGTTAGCTTTTCCACCATTGGTGATCCACATCTTCTGCCCGTTAACAACGTACTCATCACCCATCTTCACAGCTCGCGTCTTGATACCGGACACATCGGAGCCCGCCCCGGGCTCTGTGACGCAGTACGCCTGTCGAAAACAAACCACACTGTCGGTTACAGCATCTGCTCAGATGCAAGATAGAGCAGTTCCTTTTTTCATTGTTGATACTGGAGTCAGCACAGTAGTAAAGTAGTACTATGATGATGGGCTTACATTACTTCCTTCATGAGAGGCTTTGTTGAAAATAAACTTGCACAGAGCAAGATAATCTTATTGTAAACAGTGCAGAAACGTACTTTAAACTATATATAATGCCCTTCTAAAAAGGGCACATATGTACTTACACACATAAGAGGCTCTTCTGTCATCCTTCCCAGGTATTTACTCTTCTGTGCATCACTGCCAGCTAAAATGACAGGCATTTGCTGTGTGGGAGAAACAGATATAAGTTAATTCCAACTGAGATACAATCACTGTTATTAATCCTTGTTATGACTCATCTGGTGTTTAAACCAAAATACTCTGACAGTTTGGCAATACTGATTATAGAAAATTATATTTATAATATTCAGTAGCAGCAGTGCTCTGAACCCCCAATCCACAACTCTGTCTCAACTGAAGTTTGACTGAGCAGCATTCTGCCATTAGTGGACTGTTAGAAGTTGCAAGTTGAAAAGCTAAGAAGCCTTTGAACGCTACTGCCATACGAGCAGAAGCTTCAGCAACATGCACAGCACAGAAAACGTTATACGTATGGTGGATCCCAACAACAATTTGAATAAAATTACAACTTACGCCCAGAGAGTTTGCTTCGATAGCAGTCTGTACTCCCGTGCATCCATAAGCCAACTCTTCTGTGATAAGGCAGTTGTCAAAGATAGACAAGCCCATTCCACCTGAACACAAAAGGGACACACATAACAGGGTTTCTCGCAGTGTTTTCCAAAAGAAATCCGGCAACTTGCCAATAACATACATTAAAACGTATAGACTCCAATCAGCCTAATGCCGTGTATAGGCCTATGTTGTAGCCACAATCCTCAAACTAAATAGATGTGAGACAAGTTTCAAATATGGCGGGTAAGTTTTAAATCAAGCAAGAAAACAACATACCATATTCCTGTGGAATGTGGCCATTCATCAGACCAAGCTCCCATGCTTTCTTGATGATTGGGACAGGATACTGCAAAATGACAGGACATCTAACAGTTATTCAAACTTATTTTTTAAAACATAACGTGGAAACAGCTTTAATGCTAGTAAACTATCAAGTCAAGTCATATTTAATCTTACATACACAATCACTGCACAGCCCAATCTTATACTCACTTCACCAGTCCTGTCATAAGTGGCTGCAGCAGGGACGATCTCTTCACGTGCAAACTTCCTCGCCAGCTGCTGGAACTCCTTCTGCTGATCTGTCAGCTCTGCGGGTGAAAGCAGGAAAAAGACCCAGGATGAAGTGATTTTAAGGGTAATGATGAGGGACAAAATCCAGAATCCTTGTTCTGAATTCAGCTGAAGATAATAAGGGGGTTCAGCAGTCTGAAGTCAGTATTTCCAAAGTTACATTCTTTTAGTACAAATTTCTCTCAAAGAAAAGAAAGTGTTAAATACATACAAACAAGGGATATTAGCATATACAAAGACTGTAACTTTGAAAGTTATATTATATATAAATATAAATATACACACACATGTTTTACATCCTACTCACCAAATGAGTAGCCAGTTGCTGAGCCGCTGTGAGATGCTTCAACACTGGCTGCAGCAGCACTGGAGCCCTGCAACCGGATCCCGGACCGCACAGTGGCTCTGAGCACCTGCGTGTGGAGGGGGGAAAATCAGCAACATAAAACAAAGTTAACCTTAAACAGGGGAAGCTCCACACCTTTATACAGTCTTAAGTAAAAACTTAGTAAAGCCTTAGTTAGCCCCCAGGTTACTGCTGTTCATTGTGTATTATCACCATTACAGTCGAGCCACAGAGCTAAGAGTCCGTTTGCCTGAAAAAGAAATAGCTACAGAGATTTCCTAAATTTAACATTTACAGCTGTTCTCAAGTGAAAGTATTTCCAGAATCTTAAGAGGGTATTTCAACCATCTGGATTGAAAATATTCTGCTGCACGATGAAAAAGACGAAAGATTTCTCAAGGTGCAACCGTTTCCTATCCAGCCATCAGAAAATTACATGATCGCTCTTTTTGTACTGTGAGGGGAATTTAGACAGTGTGGAGGCAGTGACTGAGAAGAGGGTGAGAGGGAAGCTGAAAGACATCGTGGAAAACCCCTCTCATCCTCTCTACATTGAGCCGAGGCAGCTCAGGAACCCTTTCAACCACAGACAGATTCAGCCCCGAGCCTCAAAGGCAGACTCATTTGGTACCATCAGTCATCTGACTCCACAAAGCCACAGCACCTCCCACCTGCACTGAGAAAGACAGTTTAACTTTAATCTGCTATGCACAACTGTAACATGTACATTATACACCGTTTAACATATGTTTTGCACACCATATTCCACTTGCAATTGCATTTAATGTGTATATTTTCTATTATATCTTTATTATATTTCCCTCTTCTCTACCCCTTGTGCTGCTGTGCCAAACCTGAATGTCACCAATAATGGATCAATAAAGGAAATAAAGCTTTTTGTATCTTAATAAAAACAAAAATGGATATTGCATATATTGATTTTGATCATTTATTGTGCAGCCCTACTATTAAACCGACAGCACAAATGAAGTAAGCAACCCCTAACCCGGGTTAAAGCTATCTTAAGAGTGTTTACCTTCACGTTAGCTCTAGCTGTACGTGGTTAAAAAGGTAACCAGCTGGATAATTACGTTTGTGCCAGGTGGTTAAGCGCTTAGACTCGACTATAAGATAATGACAACACATTAGGAGCCACAAACTGGAGCTCGGTGTTCCTGAATAATAAAGAAACCAGAACCTGGTTGCTAACGTTAAAGCTAAGCTAACTGTTAGCCCGTGGCGTAAGTTGAGCCAAAGTTGTTTGAATTTAAACGAAGAAGACGTTTGTCAGGAGGTAAGCAGATTATTAATCAATAAAAAAAACTCTTAAAAACACATTAAACTCTCTCACCTTGTTGAACATCATAGCCATAACCCCAGTGTTGACGTGCTGTATAAACACACAGAGCTAAAGTGACCCCTACCTTTGTCCCACATATGCACCTTCTCAGCCAATCACAGCAGCGGGAATTCATCACGTGACACATCTCGGCATCCGGGAAACGACTTTTGCCCCAGTTAGTTACCCAACCTGAAACCTGTGTGTCATAATACCCCCGCTGCTGCCAGCACTGGGCTTTATACCCCTTAATGCTGTATGTGTATTAGTGTTTTATGATGTAATTTATGCTTATAAATCAAAATATGTGCGGATATTTAACGCAGGTTGTGATTGTTATAACTATTGATTATCCATAGATGCACCATATTTAAAATATCCACAATAATGGTGTGTTTTCAGTGAGTAATCAATCAATCAACTTTTATTTCCAGACTCAAGGTCCAATAAATACACATACCAATACAAACAACAGCACATACACAAACAACAACAGGACAATTAAAAAAGGCAATGATACCAGTGTTTCCACATGGATGACTGGTATCGCACAGTACTAAGACCAGGGTTTGACAGCAGCATAATGATGAGGTTACATGAACCATTCAATCTGCAAATAAATTTGTGCATTAGATTTCTCAACAGTGCATGGAATGTGTTGACTCCTACCCTACAAAATAGTTCACTTGCACTGCTCCACCTGGGTTTTTTAAGCAGTATACGCAAACCATCATTATAGGCAATTTGGAGCTTCTGGATGCTAGACTTTTTAAACTTGGTCCAAAAGGGGGCAGTATACAGAGGAGTACAATATGCTTTAAACAAGCTTATCTTAACTTTATCTGAGCACCAGTGGAATTGATAATGAGTAACATTAGTAATATAAACAGTGTAAAAATACTCCATTAGTCCTACATTTAGACTTACAATTGAGTAAAAGTAGTTTTAATACAGGAAAACAGCCCCCTGTTTAATTATTATTACAAATTATATTATTGGATCATATTTATTTCTGGTGTATGAATGTGTGAGCAGCATTTTACTGTTTTTTTTTTTTTTTTTAAGAGATGCACCAATTGATCGGGGCAGTGACCAGAATCAGCCGGTTGTCTATGTGGCCATTATTGTGGCAACACCATTAACAATAGTGAGTGGAGAGTTGTGTAACTGTATCTCAATCCATGTGTATGTGATCAGATTTGTATTAAAATGTGTAAAATGATCTCGAAATTTGTGAACGTGTATTGAGATTTGTAATGTGTAGACAAATCTGTAAATGTGAAATCTGTTAATGCATGTACATAGTTTACTGAGAAAATATACATTTAATACATGATCTAACATGCATATCAAACATTTCATTATAGAATTTGCAACTATATTGAATTCTTCACATAATAAAATAGTGTACAAATAAAATTAAATATTATAAATATATAATATACTGAAAATATTATTTTCACAAAATGATTTGGCTAAATAATTATCCTCCTTTTATACTTTTATAGATACTGATTGTAAAACATACATGACAACTATTTAAAACTTAAAGCTCCAAAATCATACATAGACATTTCAAATGTATTTGACATTTATTCATATAATCATCAGTGCAAATAACAAGCGATGCAGTATAAACACAAAAAGCAACATGAGAAAGCAGCCTACTATTCTTGTTATTTAGTTGTCTTCGAATGAGGCTTAACATTCACAGTTTCTCTTTACCGTCCTTCAATATAGATAGATAGATAGATAGATAGATAGATAGATAGATACTTTATTTATTCCGAGGGAAATTCAAGTATCCAGTAGCATACAAAATACAAAACATACATTACATACATTAAACATACACTGATAGACTTGTAGTGTCTCCTAGCCTATCAGTGTCGTGTTTCTCTGTGAGGTCATAGAGAAACAGAAGAAAAGGCTGATTACAATCGAGGCGTCTCAGGCAGTGCAGGAGCTGTGTTTTCTTTGGGAATCAGTAACTCCCTTTGACACACACTTTGGGTTCAGTCACTTTCAGACCTTTTACATTCACAAAAAATCAACTCAGCACACTAAATCACAGAGAAAACCCCCAAAAGCATAATATGGCTTCTTTAATTTTCTATGTTGTGTTTATGCTTGTGAGGTTGTGTATATATTTATTAATTCATATTGTTGGAGAACAATATACATAAGGTACTCACAGTTGTACCCGAGGGCCGTACTATGAAGGGAGTTGGACCTACTCAGATTTAACTCAGGTTATCAAACTCTACACTGGTGTTAAACTGTACTACGACGGTGATTACGATGTTAGTTGAGTCGGTGCTCTGTATTTGTCCCCAGCAGAATGAACAATGATAATATCAGGAGATGAGGAGTTTAAAGGAAAGTTAACAGACTGGTCTCACTGTAGTAGAGGCCAACAATGACAGGGAGGAAGCACATTGTCAACAGAGTAAATTCACAAGTAACATTACAATGTTCATATCGTAGGTTCTCTTATTTTTCTCTTACAGACTCTTTGAACCTTGTGATACGATTGAATACGACTGTGGTAAATATCTAAGATTAAAGTGGTAAATTAATGACAAAAATATACCAGAAATTGACCCGTTAATGAATTAATTAACAGGGATTAAAGTATGGAATTAAGTATTATATGAATTTGAAACTGAAATCAGACGTGTTGCCTGAGAACTTTAAGCCCTGAATTAAAATCTTCTCTAAAGCAGTGATACTGAAGGTCTACCTGTGTGAATGTAACTCTACTATTAGAATAAATTGCACCAATCATCCTCTGGATTCCTCTGGAAATCAAGTGTTCTGTATACAGGCCCAGTTTATGTATATTTATGTAAGAATTTCTAGTATTAGTATTTTCTATCGTGAATTGCCAGCGACCGCATAAAAAGCCTCTTTGATCTTTATAACAATTAAATGGGAACATAACAAATTCATTCTGGCTCTAGAAACACGATACTGAACTCCCTCAGATGAGAATGGATATCTTTCTTAGGAGGAGAGGAGGAGGTTTATTGGGTAACATGGAGTCAACCACAAAAAGTATCATGGACAGTAAACTGCCATGTCAACACATCTCAGAGTAAAACTTATCCACCTTTAGTAGTACGAGGTAACCTGGAAGTTACACCTGGATAAGCCAGTTACCTTTAGTACAGCCCTCAGAGTATTTGGTTTGTTGTTGATCAATGTATATGACTGATTACATGAGCTATCATTCCTTGATAAAACTATTCACCCATTCCTTGTTAAAGCTAAATTTCAACTGCAGTAGTGGAAAGGGACCATTTACTATACCTCTTTTCTCTCAATGGAACATTTCAGGAGATATTCTATCATTTACTCCAATACATTTAAATTGACATGCATATAGTTATATCATTTTCTAGTTCATATATTCAACGTATGATCCTTACAGTTGTTTATAGTTTTGGCATTATGGGTATCTGACATTTAAACCTTTATTGATACTGCTGCACAGTCTCCCACAGGAAACATACAGTTCTTGTCTCATACGATCCACTGACAAGATATACTGCTGTAGACTTCACATGGGTTGACACCCCTCTGCAGTCGCTCCTGTAGCTTCGGGAAAAAAGCTACTTGATTGCTGTACGGGAAAAAACAGGAGGATAACGGCTCACTGAAATGGACTTAAGTCGTAATACAAACCTATTTTTATGTTTACTATTTTTACAGCTATTAATCTGCAGGTTTATATTTTATTTATTTCAAAGTGGGCTACTTTTTATTTGATTAATTTTCCACAAATAAGGATTCAAACAGACCTGCATACTTTATTTCAAAATCAACCTACAGATTATTTTCTTCTGTTAACATGTAAAAGAGGAAAACTTTTAAAAAAAAGTTAAAAAAAAGCACTAATTTTCTTTTTGTAGTTCTATAATTTCATAAATGCAACAAACTATATACTATAGTACTTTTATATATAACTATATAAAAAACTTTATATGCCTAATGTGTGTTAGGGGTCAATTTTTGTTTTGTTTTTGTGGCTCCAGATTTATTTTATTTGAAGGGAGAAGGGCCAAAATGGCTCTTTAGATAGTGAAGGTTGCAGACCCCTGGACAACAACCCTTTCCTTACGTGGTCCCATTTTTATCAAGTAAACTGACAGTGACATATCTTATGTGTATTTAATATCATATCCAAGTACAGAACTACTGATTAACTGTACAATTAATCCAAATAGTGAACACAATTAAAGATCATGAAATCATGGTCATGAAAGATGACCAGGTCTTCATTGTGTCCTTATGTGGAGATTAATCCCAATGTAATTTATCTTATAGAGAACTGTTTTAGACCCCTTTAAATCAAGGTTTAATGAGCCCCTGTGAAGCTCTGGCATCCCCTAGAGGGATCTGGACCCTCAGATTAGTAACAACTAGAGTAGACTACCAAAATAAAAACCTACAATAAAGTTAAAAGTAGCTGAACCTCAACCGGCTACAAATTAAACATTTTTTCTATCATTCAGTTAACTAAACCTAATCTGACCTTTAATGAATGGACACACTGAGTTCATAACTTCCATTCAAAATCTACAACTTTGACCTGTAATTTTGGATACTGCTTTTTCTTAAATCATATCTGAATCATTATGACCACTGGTCACCTGACAAGAGCACTTTGTCTGGTAGATCAGTGTACCATCAGGTCATGCTGCAGACTTCCTGGTTAAATTCACCTTCACTTTCTATATTTTGCCCTCAGCCTGATGGGAACTTGTTGCCACACCCGGCTGATCAGATTAAACACAGAACAGCAGCCCAGTCACTGGACAGCTTTGAGTTTTAATCTGAGCAAGACTAGAAATTCAATGCATCACCACCAATAAACAGAAAGAAAAGCAGCGAGAGCAGACAGTTGTGGGGCGTTTGGATTTTATTGACGTATCAAACAGCTGTACATCTATTTGCCTTTCTTGGCCTTGATCTTCCTCAGGTAGAACTCGAGCTCCTTGCCCTCCAAGATGTAGCCGTCTGCCCTGCCGCACTGGCCGGGTCTGGAGGCGATGCAAGCTGCAGGAGGAACGAGGGAAACATGATCAGTCAGAGTTGGATAAACCACCTCAAAACAAAACAGGCTGCAAGAAAAAAAAATGTTAATACACTTGACAGTTTTTGGTTCTTTCATAGCCAGGGCTTTTCATCTGACACTGGTCTAAACCTTATACTGTGGGCCCTGCTTCACCTTCTAATGTAGGGGCACCACTGAGGTATAAAGAGCTAGTGCTAATATTTAACATCCCCAAACAGGGTGAGCTCAGATATTTTGACTGGGTGAATTAACGCTGCAGCAGATGTCCGTGTCTTTCTCAGAGTCATCATTATCACCACTTGCATTCAGTAGCAGAACTGGACAAGGTATCTTCATAGAAAGACAGGGACCCGACAGCACTTAGGTGTCATGAGTAGATAATGCTCTTTAATTGTAATCTATCTATTTTGTCAAAAAGTAAATTTCACATCCCTGGAAGCCAAAGTTTCCCATGACACCTCATTGCCACAGATAATATAAGATGTGACTAAAGCTCTTCTGTGCCTTTATGTGTTAACACTTAAATTAACTGGCATCTTAGTTGCCAGTAAAATTCAGGTACATACCAGAGTATAATGGATATAGAATTTCAAAAAGAGATTCAGTAGTGATACAAGTTAGACTTCATATTGAACATCATTCCCTACAGATACCACAGTAGAAGAATACACATGTTGAGACTCACCGAGCAGTTTTCCCTGCTGGAACTGCTCCTCCAAGAGGGTGCTGATCTTGGCCGTCTTTTTACGCTCATCGTACTTCTTCTGGGTCCTCTTTGACCTCTTCTTGTTCAGGACCTCTTCCTCCTCGGGGGACTACAGAAGAGAGAGAATTGAAGTTAATTGGATGAACATGAACAGGTGAGAGCTGCTGGGCAACAGGTGAGTTGAATGTGTTAACATTGCAGCACGTATGAGAGGAAACGTCTTTCTCAGAGTCATCATTATCACCACTTTCATTCAGTAGCAGAACTGGACAAGTTATCTTCATAGAAAGACATGAAGCATATATATTCATACATTGAGACCACCTGTAGGATCAATCGTTAAGTGCCTATACAGAGTCTGTACAAAATTAAATTAAAGTTGAACTAATTTGACACCATCGTTATTCAAACCCAGCAGATCTACCAACTGAGCATGTACCTTCGAGTATAAAAAAACACTGCCTAACAAAAGTTACTGTGCTGCTGCTGCATCTACCATAACTGAAGAAATACATAAATTGTACATTCATATCCCCCCCAACCCACATACCAGCTTGGCTCCCTTCTTGCGTCCCAGAGGAGTGGCGTAGTGAGCCTCATACCACTGCCTGTAGGGAAGGCTGTCGACGATGACGATGCAGTTCTTCACCAGGGTCTTGGTTCTGACCAGCTCGTTGTTGGAGGCATTGTAGACAACATCAATGATCCTGGTCTTCCGTGTGCAGCCTGTGTGCACACAAAGATAAAGTGTCATTAGCAAATCATATTTCGCTCCCAATTTCATGTCACTTAACAGCATTGTTTGGTTAAATCTTTAAAGCTGCCACACACGTCAGCATAGGAAACGTTCTCAGAGTCGTCGTTATCAGCACTTTCATTCAGTAGCAGAACTGGACAAGGTATCTTCATAGAAAGCTGTGTGCATCATCAAAGATCGCTTAAATCTATCAATCTATAATAAAAACTTACACTCAGAGCCCCATGAGAAGTTACCAACATCCAGCCTCAGAGCACGGTACTTCTTATTACCACCACGGACCCTCACGGTGTGGATGCGACGAGGTCCAATCTAAAAAACAAACACGTTTTATATTAGTATCAACACAGTTAGTATGCCTAGGATTCCTGTTGTGTGTGTAAAGACTGCATTCTGCTTGCTCGTTGAGAAGTAAACCGTACTACGAACAGGTTTTAAAGCGTGTCAGTGTAACTATGACAAGTCCCAGCATTGGTAAGTCCAGAGCTTTGAACCAAAACGGCTCAAAAGGACATACCTAAGGTCACGTTCTCATCACCCACGCTGCATCGCATCACACGGAGCCCATTTTCAACTCCTGTTTTATTTACCTTTGTGTTTGCAGGAGGACGACCGAGCTCATACTTCCTCTTCTTGTGGTAGGGCTTGCGTTTACCGCCGGTCTTGCGGCGTTTATGCCAGTTGTCCCTGGAGATACCTGAATAAAATGGGGAGGGGAGGAGGAGAGAAACCAGGTGTTAGATAAAACTGCCAACACACAAAATCTCCAATACGAAATTATAGCCTGTGCTTGAGCAATCAGTTCTCCAAGGTAGGTTGTCCGCAATTTTATTTCGGTTTCCGCTTAAAAGAGTTTCATCACGTCACTCAAGCACAACTAAGTTTCTTTCATGATTAAATTCAAATGATGTTATAGTTAATTAGATTTAGGACTCCTAAAAACAAATCTCTAATAATATTACTACTGAATTAACAAATGCACATAGTCCTTAGACATAAAACACCTTCTCTATGTGGCGGTAAACTACTTTTTATTGTAATTTCAGGAGCTTAAACAATCAAAGCGTGGCCTTCAGGAACCAGCATGTGACTCCAGTCTCTTAAATAAGTCGTTGTTCACTTACATACAGACAAAGCTTCAACAGAATTAGTATTAAACCCACCCTAAGTGACCCAACTATCTCACATTACTCGCTGTTTTACTAAAAGTCTTTCGGTGCAGCAGCATGACACGATCCGGACCATCAGGCTAGCTGATGCTAACACAGTCTCTTCGTGATCTTTAAGCTCTTTTATAAACTATTACCCGCCACTAAAACAGCAAACAACCACGAATACACACCGGTGAAATCTCCTCAAACACTTTAAAAGCCCCACAAACAGCAAACTGTACCGTTGTCGAGCACACTTCCAACATCAGCGGCTAGCTACATGCCCACTGAGAACAGCCATCTTGGAGCACTACACATCCATCGCAAGTTTTTTTTTTTTTTTTAATCATTAAGATATCTTAAACTGCCCGTAGACCTCAAAGTTAACGCTACATCGGATCACATAACATTTAGCTACAATATGGCAAACCATTATTATAAAGTTCCTTCGATAAAACAGCAGATGGACACAGATTCTCCCTCCGACCCGAGCATGAAAACACGTACCCATTCTCAGGCGCCGGCTAGAAAGAGGACTCGCAAAGGATCATGGGGAGGTTTGAAGCCGCGTGTTATCGCGAGAATTCACGTAGTAGCGAACGGTATTTCCTCCGAGTGAGATTTGTGTGTGTGTGTGTGTGTGTGTGTGTGTGTGTGTGTGAACTTATGATTAATAATACATAAATCAATACTTTTATCGTTGAATCACACAAGTTTAATGATAATAATCATAATATTTTCTGTCCTCATGTAAGAAAAAAAAAAAACGCTTTTTATAAATATGTACGGTGGCCCTGAGGTGCAAATCACAACGGCAAATCAGAAAACACAACACAAAAAGAGAAAACATAACGACATTAACCAAACCAGAAAAGTTAGGTTCCCTCTGGCGACATGAGTCGTCGCTGATTGGACAAAAGAGCTGGTCTGGAAACACAACACTGTCAGACCTATGCGTTCAAGTTGCCAAATCTGAAAATTCAAACCACTAAATAAGGAAAATATTGTATTAATACGTCCATGTTAATGTGGGATACCTAAGAGAGGTAGAAACAGGGGTTCCAGTAGTCCATATCTATGTGTTTTCTGATTTGCTGTTGTGATTTGCACCTCAGGGCCACCGTAAATATGTCTATATTTATACCCTTGTTCCATCCTTAATATAACTATATATCTATTAGAACTATATAAAAATATAAAATTAAAATACGTTTAATATATGTACTTAAATACATGTTTTGATTCAATATGTATATAATGGAAGTAAATAGAGATAAATAAAAATCTATGTAATTTTTTACTTCATCTGTGGGAAGCTGGTAAGAGATTAAGATTATTTAGTCACTATTATGTCCATTTATTTATTTATATTTATTGTTTTTGTACATCATACATACATATACACTGTACCCGACTAAAAATCATGATTTGTTTTGTATTTTGATGCTCTCTGAATGCAGTGATTTGACATCCATAGTTAATCTGATACAAATATTGTACAATCTTAATCATTTTTGAACATTAATGAGCTCTAAAAATGAATTTTGTCATATGCTGCTTCACATTTTATTTGTAGAACAAAACTCTTGAAGACCAAACACCTTCATTCATTTAATATTTCATGCAAAAACACATTCAGTCCTTTCCATGTTTCCATATATTTCTTTATTATATACAGCTAGCATTAATTGGCAGTTGTGATATATGATATAGCAATAAACTTGGTAAGATTTCTCCATCCAACAGTGATTTGTAAAGTTTGTTCAGTGAAGCAGCAGAGAGATCACTCTTCCCAGGGGCTCATGTCCGTGTCAATGGCCACACAGTTGTACGCAGCGTAACGCAGCTTCTCCTCGCAAACTTTTGCACTGAAAGGACAGAACGAACAAGAGGAGAGGAATAAATGTTACATTAACGTCAATAAAAAGCAGCTGTACAAACAGTCATCCTCTTCATAAGAGCGTTATATAAATGTGATAAAGTGTAGGATTATAAAACGTTAAAGCAGCAACAAGGAACTTTCATTTTTCTTGATTTTGGCGGCCTCTGGTGGGAATAGTTAAGAATAACTACATAGAAATAACCAATCTTCTCACCGATGGTCTTGTGTTCTTATGCAGGTTGTATAGAGGCATCAGTATTCATTCAATTAAGACTGTTTCACAACCAGTAAAAACTCCTTGCAGTATGTTTAAATGGTAAACACAACTGTATATTAAATGTACAGATCAAAATATAGTAACAGATTCTTTATATACAAAATACACAAGATGAGTGTACCTTGGGTAGTTGGGTAAATAAAGCGTGCTTGAACATGTGGAGGACTGTGGAAGTGCGTCGGTCGTTTCCGAGCTGTATCAGGAAGCAAACATTTCAAAATAGATCAATTAAGAGCATTTTAAATTTTCTAAATGAGCTATTTTGCCATCAACAGCAAACAGTAATTTGTTCGTAATCATTTTTTTTAAGGCTGTACTTGCACTGACCCTAGCTTGTCAGGGAAGACGTAGATTGGAGCAGGAAGACGACTTCTACCAGTTACAAACCTCAGAAACCTGCTGCGATCCTCTGAAAACAAAATTCAACACGATTGTCAGACACACAGTACTTCTCATTAATATTGTTTCATATTCCTAATCTCATCACTGAGGCAGAGGCTGTAAAAGAGATTATAAAGATGTTGACAGTTAAACGGTGAACTGACCATTGGTGAAGTTTGTCAGTGCTTCCCATAAGTATTGAACTCTAACGTCACTTTGTTCCAGGTCCTCGTAGTGTGCTGGTAGGGAGATAAAAACAGCATTGAGATTTAATAGCTTGGTAGCTTCTTAAAGGATAATTCTGGATTACAACAACTTATTAACTTCACTTTTGGTTAGTGGCGAATAAATATGTTAATATTAAGAAAAGATGGTGACTGAGGAACTATAGGCAGAGTTTACAGCAGGGTGCATAAGGGTTATAGTAGAGGGCTCAGAAAAAGTGTTTACTGTCAGATAAATTCTATCGTGGACACTCACTGAGTCGTTTCAGGGCTTCCACAGTGATCTCAGGGTCTCCGCACACTTTCTTTTCCACTTCCTGCCAGGTGAGCAGGTCTAGCACCGCCTGAGGAACCACCTTCAGTAGCCCCGCCTGCATGGCTGCAATCTGTAAGACACATGCAGATAATACACACCATAAATACTGGATGAGTTTATACTGAAGCATACGAGAACAAGAGAAATTATAACTACAATCAAAGCAGCAGTGTAAAGGAAGATAAAGCGTAACATCAAAGCCCCACCTGCTGCTTGCTCTCCTCCAGCCGAGCCTTCTGCACCAGGCGGACGAACTCGCTGCGGTCCTCGTAGCGAACAGCCACATTACTGCCGCCGGGGATGAGATCCACCATCTGGCCGTCGCTCAGCAGGGTGGTGTACACCAGCTCCTCGCCAAACCTGAACTCAAACGTCTCCTGGTCCATGTTCTCCATGGCCTCCAGCAGGTTCACCTGAAACACACGTCCAAATTTAACTTGAGATGATGGCTAGAGAAATAGGGATTACAGCTGGCCACACCGGACAGTTGGAGGCTTCTTTTCATAGATTGTAATGCAGAAAAGGTTAATTTAAAAGAGGGCATGCAGTAAAGGGAATTTGTCAAATTCAAAATTGTGCCATACAATGATATTTATTGTACATTAAGTAAATTAGAATGTCATCAGCAGCAAAGTCTGAGGGCTAAAATTTACATTACATGACTGTTCAGGAGTTGTAATTAGAGCTACAACTAATCATTATTTTCACTGTTGATTAATCTGTCAATGATTTTCTTGATTAATCAAAGTTGTTTGGTCTATAAAATGTCAGAAAATGGTAAAAAAAAAAAAATGTCAATCAGTGTTTCCCAAATCACAAGATGACACCCACAGATGTCTTGTTTTGTCCACAACACAAAGATATTCAGTTTACGGTCATAGGACTAAAAATGGCCGATTATATTTAGATTTGAGAAGCTACAATCAAACCAATTAATCATTTAATTATAAAAACAGTTGAGGATTAATTTAATAGTTGACAATTAACGGATTAGTTGATCACTCGTTGCAGCTCTAGTTGTAATAATCCGAATGTCCTCACCAACACGGAGTCTACAGCGGGGAAATCTTTATTCCAGCTGACAGCCTCCCCAGTCAGCTGCTTCCACACCAGCCCAGGCAGAGCCAAGACCTGCAGGGTTGGACAAAGAAGAATCCAGAAAGTCAAATCTCTACTAATTTTTACTTTACCACAGAGTTAACCGACCTACAGTAGGTAGACGGCGAGCATCACTCACCAAGAAGTCTTTTCCTTTGAGTGCGGCTCCCATGAGCTGACCGATCCACTCATACTTGTGGAACTCTTTACAGGACGGGTTGGGGACGTAGTAATCTCTGGCCTCTAGGGAACCCTGAGAGAGCAGCAAAAGTCAGGAAAAGAGAGAGACAATCATTGAGTACACTGAAGTTCAGTCTAATCTTGACCAGGCACTGATGGTGAGTGATTACCTGGTTGGACGTGCGGCTGAAGAACGGCAGAGGCATGGGACACTCAGCTGAGCTGGGGCAAAGCTCCTCAGACATGTCTGCCAGGCTGTCCCGAAAACCACCTCCCTGGTCAATGATTCCCTCTGCAATGAACTTACATTCCCACCACTGGTCATACCAAGCAGGCCATCTGACAAAACAAAAAGAAAGATGATAGGGTTTAGGAGATTTTAGTGCGCTTGAGTTACAGTCATAATCATGCAGGAAATATCAGATACAGGAGCGTGAGATGCAAGCCTAAAAATACACACCTGTAATCCAAAGTCTTCTCAAATTTGTCAGATGGCTTGAGCCCTTCATACACCTGCAAGGAGAGAACAGTAAGTGCATCCATAATGCATAACAGAGTGTAATGGATGATGAAAACTGACTCATATTTCTCAAACCAGACTCAACAAACACTCTTTTGAGCACATATAATATGGCACCGCGATGGCAGCACTCAGAAAGTGTTAAATACCTGATTGAATACAGCGTTCTTGCAGCTCGGGTCCAGAGAGGGGTTGTCTCTGTGCTCCATAGCCAGACGTCGGTTGATGTAGAGTCGGGGCATGAAGTTTGGCTTACTGGTCTCGGAGTCCTTCAGGCACTGAGTGATGAGGGCTGAGCGGCGTTTGGACAGCAGCAGGAACTGCTTTATGCTCTAGAGAGAGCCAAAGAACACGCGAGTAAATAAACATTTATTTTGGAAGCTTATAAGATTGTTGGGATGTACTGCATACAGAACAAACAGCATACTATCAGTATGACCTAATATCAGCTTTTAAAAGACTCATGTCTCAGCTACTGTGGGTGGAAAGGTATGGGAAGACACCCAGGGCATACCTTTTTGTATATATACACACTATAAATTTAGTTGCTGTTAAAAAATGGCATTAAAGAACAGCTGCTTGGGTCTTATTGCCGCTTAAATGTTATTCAATGCCAGTATTGTATATTTTAAAAGCTTCATAATGGCTCACTTTGATCTGGTTGAAGGTACCCAGACTGTAGTCCCAGGCTGGTACCAAGTGTGGGAGCACACTGTCCAGTAGACCGATGAACCTGCAGAGAACGAGGCAGAAGAAAATAACCACAAACACTGAGAAATGTTCAATGTTTAAAAGCAATAAAGACAATTAGAGCATTGCATCTGAATTGTATTTCTGAGATTTAAATAACTTTGGAGTTAGAATTTCATTGTAAACACGACACTGATTGATAAGACAACATTTCTGAAACCTCGACACATTTTCTTTACAAAAGCTTCACAAAAGACATCACGGTTAAGTTCAACAGATTTAATATTTCCTGTGACTGTGAGAACCCTGGCAGTAAAATAAACGCTGACCTACCTCTGGATGACCAGGGCTCTGCGGTACAGGATGTCGGGCGTGTTGCCCTGCAAACGGGGGTAGCGCACCAGGTTAGAGGACTGGAAAACATCAGCGTTCAGACCCAGGTTTCTTTCACATGACGACTTGATCTTCAAGCCCCGGATCCGGACGTCTATCCCCTCATCTGTAGGGCCAAATGGAGAGAAAAAAACAAACGAATAATGTTGGAGGTCGAAAAGACAAAATATATGGTTAAATAAATATTGAAACATGTTAAAAGGCCTTACCTCTACATTCCTCAATTCGAATCTCAATTATAGGCAGGTGAGACGTCATATCCTCCAGCACACATACTTCTCCAGTCAGGTTGCTAGAAGCAAAAAAAAAAAAAAATATATATATAAAATATGTAAACTCCTGGTATTTGTCAGCTTCCTACAGAAGAAATGGCTCAGTGCAGCAGGCAGATATGCTTCATTATTACATATTACACTTTAATTTCTCTACTTTTATCAAGAGAAAATAGATTCTGATTCTTCAGCACAGCATCACGTTATTAACACGGTTAAAACAATATATCAGGTATTGGTCTTCTATTAAACATCCAATATTGTCTGCTGTAATAATACGGAGATTCCTTTCTGAGTATAAATATTATAACACTCTCCTTTTATTATATGTTTTCTAATTCGTTTAATGCAATAATTAATATCATACGGTAGTTAATTATCATATGATTGTGTAGGTCATCCTGTCTTAAAAAGCTGTTTTAAATATTAAATACTGACACAAAACATTGTCTGACAATGACTTTAATACAAAACTGGTGGCTTTAGTCTTCCTTCTAAAGCTCCTGTACTGTAATATGAAGCATATCTGTGAAACATGTTGACACAATCCTTTTTGAAAATGCTCACTCGTCTATAGTGACGGCACTCAGCTTCTTCAGGTTGTCTCCCTTTCCTCCAAACACTGTGACTCGCTTGGGCATGTAGTTGTCGTCTGTAGAGTCCACCGTCAATATGAGCCTACTGGGGAGCAAAAACAAGCACATCATACGTACAAACAAAGCAAGTCCACTATTTATCAACAAGATAAAAGTTCATATGAGATACTTTGCATCTTTAAGCAAGCATGATATGATGCACATATACTGTGTGAGCGACCATGAGTTATTCCCCTCGTAATACAGCAAAATGTGGGTGTGGTACCACATCAAACATCATTTCCCCTGACTCATATGAATGCAATCCTGTCACTTCAGCGACCGTGTGTGAGTTAATTACCGTCTGTAATTGGAAGCAGCGTCAGCTCCTACTCACACTGTGGTCTGAGAGTGTGCGTCTACACACCACATGGCAAAAGTCCATGCAGTGTTATAACTACTGTTTGTTTTTTTAAATTAACTTTGTTGCTGAGCTCCTTACTTGACCACAGTGCCTTTCTTCATGTGCAGGCGGATCCAGTGTTGTCCCTGCACGCCGTCGCTCTCCCAGAAAGTTCCAATGTCGCCGTCCGTCAGACAGCTCACCCCTCTACTTGGATCTTCCTATCAGTAAATATCAACGTAAATCGATCACTGACAAATTGCATACATTTATAATTACATTTTACATACTGCTCAATGTTACAGTCATAAATGTACTATTTCTTTCTTTTCATCAAGGTGAAAAAGCAGATGATAAACAGACCAAATGCTTAATGCTTTTAATACTCATGCAGCTTTATTTGACTAGAAAATGTACATAACAGCAGAATCACTGGATTTTTAATCTCCACATCCCTTGCTGCGTGTGTGTGTGTGTGTGACTCACAGAAAATGAAGAAACATCGATGCTGGTCACACACTGCTTCACGCTCCCCAGGTTCTCATCCTCTTTCCCTATGTGGTCATAGAAGTAGTGCACCAGGTCCTCATCGCATTCGTACGCCCAGGTGGGAGGGACGTACCTTAAAGATTTGAGAGAACATCAGTTTAATCTGCGGCTCTCTAAAACACAAAAAGGCTGCGACTCTCGTGGTTTAACTCAACGCAAACAGGAGCTCACCTCAGCTTCTGGACGGCAGCGTCGTCACGCTCAGCGATTTTGGGTTTGGAGCCGATGTAAAGCGCATTCTCCACATTCACCACCTGCTCCCACCGGTTGCAGGGCTTGTGGTCGTAGCCGAAGAGCTGCTGTTGTCTGCCGACGGTGTCCGGGGACTCCACCGGCACCAGCCTGTCGCCTCCCTCTGTGTGTTTACACACCAGGATCCAGCCTTCCTCCAGCTCCAGGCCCGGACGGTGCTCGTCCATCTGCTCCTGGACGCAGACACGGATCGTTACATCAACATGTGAAACCCTACGCCACATTTAAAAGTCACACAAGCTTAATTAATAGGGAGTAAACACCATCCTAGAACTAGAGGGACTCTCTGATATCATGCTGTCAATGAAAGCACTGAACCTGTAGAAGAACCAGACAAGAGGTACAGCGGGTCGGTGGTTCAATCCCAGCAAGATGCTGTCATTTCAGACATAAATTTAAAATAAGTCATGGTTATTAACCTCACACCCAATCTTCTGTATTGTGGAACTGATGTAAAGAAAACTGCACCGAGTGACACTGAAGATCTGCTTTAATGTGGACGGTAACTTTAAAAGATTACAGCCGTATTTAGTGCAAATAAAAACCTTCTACAGTGAACTCAGCGGTCTGAATCAGTTGTATTTTTCACATAAAAGAAACTCACTACTGCACTTTTATTCATACCCGCGTACATTTCTGAAGGGTTGCCAATTCCCACAGAGCTTTGCACTGCAGGTATGAACCCATACAACATTGACACAGAAAGACAAACGCTGGATTTGAACCCCCGGAGCTTCTTGCTCAGAGAAAAAAAACTGTATTGTTCAAAAAAGAAAGACAGAAAAAGTCCCCAAATTCCACAACTACTGTGTCTGCAATAACAATGTAAACATAATTTAGACAACATGCTGTAAACATGATGATATAACAAGGATGACAACGATGAACAACACACACACACACACACACACACACACACACACACACACACACACACACATTGATAGTGTAATGCAGAGACACTTACCTTAATGATTTTGACCCAGACGCCCTGGCTGTTGCGGTATTCCTCCCCGGTTGTCCGGATGCACGTCCCTTTCTTTGGTTCAATGTTGTACTTGCACAGCTTCTTGATCTGTGGAGTCTGGTGTGGAGTTTCAAAGACGGAGATGAGCGTTTTCCCGACGGTGGAGCCTCCTGCAGACGCTCCGGAGGAGGCCGAGGAGGTGGACGACGAGTCCTTGCAGATCTTGTAGCACACCTCCTTGGGGACGTAACACAGGCACTCCGGCACCGGCTCGCTCCTCTTGAAACACTCAATGCACCGGTTCAGGAAGCGGATCCTACCGAGCAGCAGGTGGGGGTTGTCGCCCAGAGACATGGTGGTGATGAAGATGATGATGGAGGTGAAGGTGGAGGCAGCTCAGCAGCTCTGCAGCAGGGGGCCGTCAGCTGACATTACACCTCTGCTCCGTGCCTTTTGTTTTCCTGCCTGGTTGCGAGGGGATGCTGCCAAACAAACACAAACAAACACAAACAAACACAAACAAAAGCGAATATTCGTGAGAAACAAGAGAGAAGTCAATAAACAACCAATACAACGAGCTCATTTGACCTCCAGCTTTTTTGTTTCACTGGGTGTGTAAGAGTCTAAAAAGGTCAATAAACATAAAAAGAATAAAAATAAATCCTCTTATCGGCGAACAAACTTCGCTGCCAGAGGGAGAAGAAGTATCTGGAGCATTAGCTAACGTTAGCGCGCTAGCTGTAGCTGTAGCCGCCACGTTCATTTTAAACGCGAAGTTAAAGAGATAAACAGCGTTTGGTGAGCTGAACGGGCAGAGTAATGTCTTTAAAGAGTGGCTGTAAACGTACCCTCGCTGCCGACAAGTCTTATAAATGTTAAACTCGTCTATCGGTGCGGATTTCTGTGGATATCTGACAACGCGGAAGCCCAGAAGACACTTTTGACCCTCTGGAACTTCCGTCGTTCGTACTTCAAAATAAAAGTCTGAACTTTGGATTCATAAAATCCATTCATTCCACGTGTTTAAATTTTTAGCTAGAAGATAATTGATTTAAGCTGATTGCGCAGATTAAAGTACAGCTTTTGTTTTGTGCTCTTATTGGTGTACAGGCAGACCACGTGGAAGTAAAATACCACCCACACTGCAGACAGCACTGACCCTGTAGACTGAATACTGTTATTTACTATTGTCTGCAGAGGTTTTGCCAATTTTAGACTGTGCCCTACTACACTTTGAAGGAAAGACCTTTTACTTTTTAATTTAAAAGCCATAGTTACTAGTTACATGAAGTTTAAAGTTTACTTATAAATCATACGATCATCTTATTAAATATGATGTACCAGTGTATAGTAAAGCAGCCAGCAGTATGTGAAGTATGATTCATTAACTGTTTGATTAACTAATCAATAATGATAGTCCAAGAATGTAATCTATATAAGGATTTCTGCATAAAGGGGATATTTTTGTTTTTACTAAAGCAAAGATTTTGAGTATTTCTTTCACCGTTCACCTGCAGACTTTATATAAAATCTATGACTGGACTGGAAACAGTTGTTTATATCTGAGAACACTACTGTGTTTATCACAAGTACTCGATAACGGTAAATTAAATTAGACTGATTCAAATCATAATTTGGATGACTGGACTACCAAAAGATCATTTTGAAGCATTTAAAAGATATGTCTGTGCTCTCACCATGAATTTAAGATCAAACATGTTTAGACAATGCTGTGTTCTCACAAATTAAAAGTTAAAGCACTGAATACTCACATTCATTTTCATTTTATTTCACAATTTATATAATTTTATACAATAAAAGTTGTTCAAATCATTCTTGTTTTAAAGTTTTTAAGTGGAAATGCCTGTTTTTTAATTTATCATTTCCATTCTTAGTTGTTTAGTTTGATTTTGTATACATTTGCCTTAAAGTACACAACTATATATATTTATTTATCCATTTGCCGTATTTAAAATATGTTTATATGTACATAAAATTGTCTGTTTTTGGTCCGTTCCTTATTAATTCAAATACAATATGAGTCATAATAAAACATTCCTGGTTCATGAATAATTTTCACTAGTTTTATTCCACTACAACTTTAATGAATGTCCTTTCTTTGTGGTTGGTGGCATTGATGTCATAATCAGGCGAAGCATCGGCATCATCTTCCTCATTTGGGTGTGATGAGACATCCACCAGAGAGGGGAGGCTCCCACCTCGCAGGATACCTTTGCCCCTCTGCAGAAGACTGTCGAGACCATCGCCCAACGAGCCCTTAAGAGGTAAATACTGTTTCTTCCCAGGAGTGTCTGCAGGCTGGTGAATCTCCAGGTCCTCCACACTCATCCTGCAAATACCGCAGACATTTTAAGCTCAAGTCTTACTAGTGGTTGGGATTTTACTGGACTATGCAGCAGCATATAAAACACGCTGAATCTATACCTCATGTCAAAGGTGGAGCCTTTAAAGGCCGGTCTGAGAGTCTCTGCTGCTGTGGACAGAGTGTAAGGGATGGAGAAATGCCTCTGGGCCCAGTGCTTGTCCTTCACAATTGGAGCCAGGTTCTGGTACATATCATCTACAGCCAGCATCGACACCTACAGGAGGCAGAAAGCAGATAAGGATTCATATGTAAGTGTTAGGGAGTGTAACTGCAGTGGAGAGAAGCATTGAGGGGATTACCTGAATGTTTCGGTCAATCAGCTGGTTGGTTTCAAAGTCGTCATCGTCCTCGCCAAACGGATTGATGATCAGCTCCCCCACCTACAGAGAGGAAAATTAAATCACTCTTTCATGAAATCAAAAGAAAATCTTGAAACTTGAATGTGTCGTCTGACCTTGAGCCAGCCAGTGTAAAAGAAGAACTGCATCAGGGTGAAAACAGGGACGTACAGGTCCAGGTTGTGGTTCTTGTAGCCCTTCTCAGGGTTCAGAAATTGTCGTCCAATCACGCAGAAGGCAAAGAAAGAGTAAACTGCTATAGTGACCACCTGCAAAGATAAAAACAAGGCCGAGATCAAGTCTGTTTGTCATGAATTTTGGAATTTATTTGTATAAAAGTGGTCAAGTGTTTCTGTATTTTAAGATACAGTAAAAATACACTTTGCTGATCATAGTTTTGTCTTGTAATCTGCTTCAAGTTCTTGTTTCTACCTGCGTGTAGACCAGAGGGATGCTTATCCAGTCATAGTGGAACAGGAGGCTGCACTTGGCTCTGTAGTTATTCAGCTCCTGTAGATACATATTAAACATTTAGGATTTAATTTCCCACACTGTAGATATATAATAAGTAAAAATACAGCACTCACATCCATCAGCAGTCTCAGAGCGATGTCATCCCTCACCCGACCCTCCTCTCTCGCTTTGGACGCCAGATTTGAGAACCAAGTCAGAGGCATCCAGTACTTGTTGAAATCCGAGTGTAGCGACTCAAAATGTTTCAGCTCGTGTGTCGTCATAAATCCTGCTCACAGATTAGACAGTTTGTGATACGAGGAGATTTATAATATATATATATATACATATATATATTGCTGTTTCCTTATTGCCCCAGAGCTCCTGGCTCAAGACTAACAGTGAGCAGGCTTTTACAATCCGGACCCCTTCAGCTCTGGACCTCCTGCCTGAAGATCTGAGGCTGCGGATTCAGTAACATCTTTTAAATCAGTTCTTAAAATGTATCTCTGTAACAATAAAGCTTTTTTTTTTTTTTAAATGCTAGCACACTGTTTTATCTCCAACAAGCCTTATCTGTTTTATTCCTTTTTATTGTAATATTACTCCCATAGTTTGATTTTATTTGTGTCATTGCAAACATGATTTAATACCAGTTCAGCTCTGTAAAGCACTTTGTAACTCTGTGCTGTACAAATAACGTTTATTTTTATTATAATAACATTTCCAGATAAGCGAATGTTAATCAGTGTATTTGACAGTTAAATGGGGATTATAATTTAAATTTTTGGTTTCCCTGATAGGTTTCATTGTTCAGCTGCCTTATTGAATTATCTTACATCAATACTTCCCACTCATACTTCTTCTCTTTTGTCTTTATATTCATATTTTGTGTTGAGGTGATCCAAAAGTAACGGAAAGTAATCAAGTTAATATTTTGATACTTGGATAAGTTTACAGACTACTTTTTCAACAGGTAATTAGTAATTGTATCAGATTACACTTTTAAAGTAACTCTCCCAACCCTGTTAATTATACACATTTAAATCAATCACTTGTAAAGAAGGTCATTCTCTCTTTGTGTTTTGTTAAATGTTTTCTGTTTGCTGGATAATTTAAATTTCTGTACATTATACAAGCAAAACCATGTTGTACAAAGTAATAAGAGCTTCAAGTTTTAGAGAAGTACAATAAAAAGAACAATATTCTACACATATTTGAACATTTTTAAAGATGCTCAAGTAAAATTTTCTTAATATGTCTCCACTGTTGTTCTCACCAGCCTCCACTATGTGCTCCAAAGTTGGGAAACGCTTGTGAACTCTTGTGCTAATGGAGCGTAGAATGAGGACTGAAGATAAGTTGGCGTATCTCATGAGTGTTCGGCGCAGCAGACGACCCCTCTCGTCCGCCCCGTGGACGTTCCCAGACACCACCATCATCAGGTTATCAGGCAGGGGGAAGCTGGTGTACTGACCCCACCAGCGGTTAAAGGCCAGGGTCACATAAAAACCTGGGGCAAAAGGAAACATGAATTAAGGTGACTCATGTTCAGATGTGGCTTGTGTAAGATAAAGCCAATTTGATCAGACTTACCCAGTACAAACAGAACTGGGATGAAGTTGGTGTTGGTGAACTGGTCGCAGTAAAGGGCGATGCGCTCAAACAGATCCTGCTGCTTTGATGTGAGCATGAACCTGTGAGGAACATTAAAACTTCAGCTGACACAAACACACAAAGAAATGTAAAGATGAAATCAGTTAATTTACCTGTAAAACACACTGAAAAACAGATAAACCCCACAGAACACCAGAAGCTCTTTGTAAAGCAGCCTGTAGATGCTTCCCTTCCACCGGAACAGGAGCCTGGAGAAGCCACCAAATCTCGCATTGGCCACTTCAAGGGTGTAAGAAACTGTCATGTCTGAGTTTATTCTGTGTTGTAACAGCAGAAGATTCCTGAAAAACATAAAAAATAATGTAGAAATCTTCAGGAATTTCTCTTGATGCATTAATAGAGATATATATGTTTTATTACAACAGAAATGTAAAGATGTGTCTTACCTGTGAAGGCAGGTGTATCACCTGGTCCTGCTGTCCTGAGAAGAAAAGTTCTTCCTCTGGAACTCATTTTAAACCTCTCTGTTGTGTCGTCATAAATTAACATCTTAAATTTATTACCTGGGAACCTGAAGCCCGAGAGATACATACCTACAGTTACACACAGTGCTGTGATTCTTTTCCTCACAGCAAACTCCCCAGTGTTAATGAGTATTGATTATTGTTCAATGAAAATTCTTTGGAGTCGATAAGACAGTTTTACACAGCTGATGTGCCTCTGTAAATGTCAGAAAATATTAGTTTAACACCTGATGGGTGTGGGCTTAATGATTATTTTAATTGTTGATTAATCTGCAGATTGTTTTCATAAATTAATTGATAAATCAGATTCAGAAAACAATGAAAAACGCCCATCACAAGCTGAAAGAAAAATAAGAAAATAAACAAAAAATAACTTAAAGAATGAATCAATTATAGCTGATATGATAGTAATGATAATAAATATGTTTATTTATATAGTACTAAACCAGAGATTACAAAGTTCTGTAGAAGGAAAAAGGGACTAAATAAAATACATGTTTTGTATTTATTTCATATATAAATCAACATGCATACACAAAAATACACATACAGAGACAAATAGGTTATAAGGTTATTAAAAAAAAGGATCTAAAAGAAGAAAAGTGATTTAAAAGAGTTTCTAAAATAGATCAAAATAGTTGCAGATTCATTTTCTTTCAGTTTACTGATGGATTTTTACACTCACTGTTCCAGTTGGTATTTTTAGAGGCCATAATAAAACAGTTACAGCTGGTTTTACACACAGTGTCTCCTGTCCAAGATCAACACTGAGAAATAGAGTGAAAATACCAATCTGATTTCACCTTTTTTAATGAATCTTTATTATTCTCTTAGCATTTTATCTAATTCATTGTATTTCTGTAATATGTTTTGGAGCCTCTATGTTTTATTCTATCTCGTTTATATCAGGTTTTTTTTAAGGAACAACATAAAGTATAAAAGATAAAAAATAAAGACATGAAGTCTGTCAGCAGACCTCCAGTCCTTGAAGGAGACATCAAGTGACCCACTGTACGCATAAAACCTGGATACAAAAGAAAAAAGTCCCAGTGGCACAACCAAAGCGAAAACAAGAGCCCTGAATATTAATAAGATGAAGAAATATTCAGAATGTGAAGTAAACATGAGAAATATATCAAAAGGGTAAAACTTTCTGCCTCGTCTGACATGTTTTCTCCTTTTATAAAAGACAAAAACAAGCAAATATGATTGTTTACGCTCATGCAGGTTGGTTATTAGTCATTCAATGGACACATTCTCTGTTGAGAACATCTCAGTGAAGCCATTCCCTGGTTAAATAAAATCATATTTATATTTAGAACGTAGAAAACAATCTTTTAATATTAACATGTCGGTAAAAATTCACACTATTTCTGTTAACATGTCTTTTCCGGTACTTTGTACCTGTTATCTAAGTAGATCTAATGCACCTGCCATAGAAAATCAAATAAAACCTGCACAGATTGATTGCACAGCAGAGGCTTTTCACTGTTATTTACTGTTCCAGCCAACAATGACTGTGATAACAGCAGCCCAAGCATCTTTACAGTGTGATGCAGACAGAGCGTCAGATGGGTCCATCCCTCCCAGCTCTCAGCCTTTGTCATTGGCCGCTGTGCCCTGCTCACTTTGTTTGTTTTTCACATCGTTACAGCAGCGCATTGTAAATCAGACTCTCTTTTCCAGCCATGTTTTATATCCTCTGACTCTGTTTGCTCTCCTCCTGACAGGATATTTATGGGGACCCATCTATCCTCCATCAGAGCCTGGACAAGTGACCACTGTGGACTTCCCTGTTCTTTGTCTGAATCCTTGTCACTCATTCAGCTGCAGTAGCCTCGCAGTGTATTTATCTATTACATTTACTGCTAATAGATTCACGTATTCATCACCACAAGCATCCGTCACTAGATGGCGCTCTGGTGATGTGCAGCAGGGCTGTCGGCCTCAGCCCCGAGGCCTGACTGTCTGTATTTACCTCATAAACAAAGACACCCAAAGGCTCTTTTATTGACAGAAAACAGTAAAAGAACATCTGACATAATTAATACCATGTTAGTATGTATTTGTAATGCTCCTTATCCATTAAAGTACGGATCAGCTGTTAGTACGGCACACTCTTACTGAGATTTCTCTTGTATATCTGCCATGTCTTGATTTAGTTCTCTGTGATGCTCATTTTATTTTAAGGTAACAATATGTTTTTAAATATGTAAAAAAACTACAGTACAAGGACTTCCCACTTCCGTGTGTGTCTCCATCCTGTGTAAATCTAGTGATCTTTATCTGTGATCTTGATCTAGATGAAATACACTCCCAGATTGGCATCCATGGATACTCCAACTTTCTGCCCAGTCATTTCCTGGCCTCAGTTACTGAATCTACCGGTCGGGACTCATACCTCTGAGAACAGGACAGAGCAACCAGCTCAGAGCTGATCGTTTGTGGTAACCCAATGCGGTAATTACAACTTCCCACGGTGAGTGAAATTAGAGCTCAAAAGAAAAGTGGGATTTCAGGTAGCTGGGGCCGGCCTGGGTCATTGTCAGGGCAGAAAGAGCTGAGGGGCCACGGAAAAGATCTGGAGCATGTTCTCAAAAAATGCACTGAACTAATGACACAATTTGGTTTTTCTCTCTTCTCTTGTGTTAGTCATCACCATCAGCATACACAATCCTGAGGCAGAAGTCTTGAAAAAAGCATTTATTTTTCTGTCAACAATATTGAAATGTTTTACATACAAAAAAAACAAAACAATCAAGATAGTGCATCTGCCTGGATTAACATGATGAAAATCAGTGCTTTTATTAAGTATCACACCAGCATACCCATTTTACATAGAAGGATTATTAATTCTACTGCAGTTTTGTGATCAGATACACAGCCATCAAACACGCCATAAGGCCTAATTTCACTTCAAATTACACAATCTTGGCTGTAGCCAGGGTTTTAGAAAATACTGAAGTCATAGGCCTCATCACTCTCAAGTTCTGACCACAGGTTAAAAATAAAATCTCTTCATTTTTAGAACTATTTTCATATTTTCCTAATTCAGTTAAGCGTCAAATAAATGTTATTTCCCAACATGAAGGTCTAAATGCAGTTTCAAAGCATTTTTTATATTACTTGGTGACCCCATAAAGAGTCTAAAGAGACACAAATCTAAAATAGCCCAATGTTTAAGGTTTTAACTATTTGCTAAATCCCTCCAACGAACAGCGATTGCCCGATCACAGTTTAGCAACCATTGATAGGCACAGCAGGCCTGTAAATTATTTGATTTATATGGCTCTATAGCAAGAACTATGCTATAGTTTAGAGGGTGGTGTCCTTTTTTCTAGCCTTTCTAAAACCAAAATCACAAATATACATAATAAACAGTGTGTTCTGCTCTAGCGTCAACTTCACTATCTTGAAGGACCGGTGTTTAGGATTTAGCGGTGAAGGTTGAGCTTTACAATGAGGGCAGCGAAACTTGCAAAAAATGTGAAAGGGCCATAACTAGAGCCGGTCCGTTCAGAGTCCGAGTGCAGATGTGGCGGTTCAACATGGTGGCCTCCGCAGAAGAGGACCTCTGTAGATAAAAACAGCTCTTTCTAAGGTTACAAAAACACAACAATTGGTGATTTTACACTAATTAAAAACATACCTATGAATGTTATATTCAAATTCTACAAATAAATTCTCCTAAATGTTACACACTGGACCTTCAGTGCATTACTTCCTTGGCCAAGGAGCACAAACTAATGTAGTTAGTTTGGGGTTACGTTAAAAAAGGCCCAGTTCACTACAAGCACATCCATGTAGTATTTATTGTAATATTGTGGTTGCCGGTCCAGACTGCAATTGGAGTTTGAGCTAATGTTAGCATCTCCGTTCTTTACTGGATTTGGTGAAGCTGACACTCATTAACATTACCTGAGGTTATATTATGTTTAACACATCTCCTAAAATCCTTTTCTCTTGTAATGCTGAAAGTCAGTCAGTCTCTTTTTTTTTTTCTTTGTTGCATCATATCATGTATGTTGCTATCAAGTGCATATTCAAGACTCCTTTTACAAATGTCTGCTTGAAACACTGAGAAGTCAACCTGAGAGTGTTTTCAACCACATAATGGAGCTAAAGCTGATAACAATCTGCCATTGACATATCTTCAGCCAAAGAAAACAAAGATAGTAGAATAGAAAAAAGAAGACTGCTTTTGTCAACCCATTGTTTTAAAAATCACTAAGAATGATCTTAAATCTGCCATTGTTATCACTGTAAACTGCTTATCTCTTGTGTGAGTAAGGACAGGCATAGCAACAGTAAGGGTTGTCAGGTTGCTAAAAAAATCGTTGCATAAATATAAAGAAGCAAAAGAAAGGCCATGACCTTGGTGACCAGTAGCAACAGTCCTGTATATTATGAAATGTTATTTTTGGTGCAGAAACTGTACAAAATTACAAAATGCAATATTCACTCATTTGTCTTTTGACCTAAAGGGCTTTTTGGCATTTTGAATGCAGTAAACTTTACAATGTCGATAAATAAAGCTTTGATGGAAAATACACCTCCGTTTTTTAAATTCCAGGAAGTTCCACACCCGTAGCTGCACCCACTTTCTCTGTGTCTCTCTCACCGAACAATAATTAGCATTCACAGCCAGCTTGTGTGAGAGTGAGACGTCTGTTTTCCACATCTTAGATAACAATCAAGTGTCTGCATCCTGCACCTCCACGATGACCCTGATGTTCAGTGTTGTCTTTTGTGTAGGTCTCCTCTCCAGTGTCATTATGTCGTAGCACGGCTGCACAGAAAACGCTCTGCATCTCAGTTTACTGAACTGGCACTACGCAAGATTTTTATCTTAAACCAGCATTAACCAGCATTTAGAATGTGACCGTCCTGGCATTTTCCAAACAATATGCACATTTTAGTATGTGGCATGAAACACGAGGAAGCAACTGTCCTTTAATCCTTGCTTAACAATGACATACATAAATTTAGACTTCTCATCTAAGCTTTACATTCCACATTTCACATTGAATTAACTGTGAGCATTGCGATGGGATTAGTCATTGTTCAGCACCTACGTTTCTGGATGTGCAGCTTTAGGTGAAGGAGTCTGATCCAGAACATCCTGTATGCAAGTCAAACTGGATTGCATTTAACAATTACACTTGGGTGAGGTAAAAGAAAGCACATACAAGAGCTTGCTTGACGTATAAACACAGTGATTAAAAATATGTCTCTTTGTAAAAAGATGTGAAAACAAAGTGAAGAGTATATTTGCATGGAGTGCAACATTAAATAGAATAAATGTCTTTTGTGTCTTTAAAATTACTAGTTTTTTCCAGAGAGAAAAAAGGGGGCCTCCCTTTCAAACCGTCACTGCGTTCCTCAGGTCCCACAGGAAAAGCGGCGGATTAAATCACTTCCTCTTACATTGTGATACCACAGCGGTCGGACCAGGCTGTCTCTATGTCAATAGATAACACACATACACTGTCTCTCTTTAGTGCATTTAAAGGAATAACTTGACATGTTGGGAAATACGCTTTGCCGCTTTCTTTTACGAGAGTTAGACAAGAAGATAGATACAACATTACATATGAAGCCAGGAGGTGATTAGCTTAGCTTAGCATAAACATTTGAAGCAGAAAAAAAACAGCTACACTGGCTCTTGATGTTAAAAGTCTGCCTGCAAACACCTCTAAAGGCATGGTCACACCAGTGATTAAAACTGTGTAATTTCATGGCAAAATCTGTTATTTTAAACGGAATTCCAAAAATCTTTCACGCCTATTCAGTTTGGCACCAGCACGCAGTTTGTCAGTCGAATCTCTTGCACCTTTGCTTTTTAGCTGCCCCATTGTCCACATGGCAGGTTGTAAACTAACAGAGTCCAAAAAAAAACCACAAACCAGAAAACTAACTGTGATGGAAGCAGAGAAGAGTGATGGTTAGACAGCGTGAAGCTGGACGACGGGGCACTGACTGTTAGTGAAGTTGGCTAAACCACTTTTGAGCCAGGCGGTTGTGTAACCTCCTCTCCTGTCGTCCTCTGCGAGTGCTACAGCAGCCTGGCATAAGAGATGGATACTACGTGGTGCACTGAGATTTTATAACTAACTATAAGCAGGACGCACACTTTCATTTTGTCCGACTGTGTGACAGATGATGATGAAGATATTAAAACGTGAGGTAGGCTAAAATATGTAGCTGCCCGGAGTTTAGAGTGGCACTGAAAAAAAATGTGTATTTAACAACTAAATCCGATTCGATTGGCAAGAAGTTGGGTACAGCCCCATTGGTACTGCTGACCTTTGAACGGGGAGCCTAAACTGAAGGAAGCTTAGTAGTTGTGTTGCACCAACCACTTCTATTTAACCTCAGCTGTGAGAGTACAAAATAGACATAGACTAACATGTGAGTCGTGCAGATCTACTCATCTGATTCTCATAAAGAAAACAAAAGCGTAACTTCCAAAATGTTGAACTATTCCTTTAAGATGGTGTCACGAGAGGTTGATATTCTCATACTCGCCGTGGTCTGAGTCCTCCAGTTCGATACCCGGCACCAGGCTGTAGTATTCAGTGGACTGGGTCATGTAAGCCTTCTCCCTGTCAGCTGAGTCTTTCATCACTTCTGTCACGCTGACTGTGTCCAGCTCTGCCTTGCTGGCCCCGTCCGGCCCCTGGGAGCCCAGCTTCCCGTCTGTGGAGCTGGAACAGCCTGAGGAGGCTTGAGGAAGAGACTCCACTGAGCCCAGCTTAATCTCGACCTCTTCATAGATGTCCCTGGTGCTGCCCAGGAGGGTGGATGCCGGGCGTAGCAGCAGCTCGTTCTTCAGGATCCCCTCACTGACGGCTTTGCTCTGCCCGGTGGTCGCAGGTTGCTGCTTTTTACGATGCTTCTGGCCGTTGCTGCTGGAGCTGGAAGCCCTCTTCTTTGAGGTGCACACAGGTGCTTCTTTCTTCTTCCTCTTCCTCCCACAGCACCAGCAGAGCACCAAGGCGGAGAGGATGAGAAGAGGGAGCACAATGAAGAGTGCCGTGAGGGCAGCTGGGCGGCACGCATCGCTAACCCGCACTGACAACACACTCCTTCCGTCCAGGTGCCGGGGAGACGCGCATGTTAGGTTTCCCACCAGATCCTCCAGCTTAGTGGTCCTATTAACCTTTCTGCCTTCCTCCAGTCCTTCCAGTAACAAACAGGAGCAATCCCAGGGGTTCCCATCCAGCTCCAGCCTTTGCAGGCTGGGCTTCTGAAGTACAGAGCCTGGGAGGATGCGTAGCTGGTTTCCCTGCAGATACAGCTTCTGGAGGTTGTCTGAGTCCTGAAGAAAACCCTCAGGAAGCTCCTGAATCAGGTTCCCGCTCAGATCCACCTCGGTCAGGCTGGGCTGGCTGGCCAGAAACTCCTCTGGCAACGTCGTTAGTCTATTATGACCTAAGTAAACCTTCTTCAATGTAGAAGCCTCTTTGCCTCTCATATCTACAGAACTGATATTACAGAAGGAGAGATCCAGAGTCTCTATGTTTGTCGCATTGGTAAACACAGACCAGAGCACGGCACTGAAAGCAGAGCCAGAGTAGTTCAAGCAACAGACGTCAGCAGGAACCTCAGAGGGAGACTGGGACAAAATGGTGGCTGCTGGACACACACATCCACCCACAAGTCCCGTCTTCACCAGCAACATGAGAATCAGCAGAGCACCCTGCTGGCAAACCATCTCTGAAACAGAAAATACAGTAAAACATAGAACAGAAAATGTGACATGCCATATTGCAAAGGTGTCCTCTACCTCTTTCTCAGACAGCCCTACCTGCCTCCTGGTCCCTCTCTCTCTCTCTCAGTACTGGAGGGGACCCACTTTCAGTATCTAGGCTCGCACAGATGTAAATTGGCTTGTAAACCTAGCAACTTCTCTGAGGACTCGTGGTTGCTGTGAGGATCGTGGGAGTTGGCATGGTGACACAGGTCACTAGGGATCAGGAGTCCAGTGTTTGGCTGTTGGAGAGGAAACAGATGCTACTTTGACTTTCACGTGAAGGCTGTGCCGTTAATTGGCAGATGGGGATAATACAAACATTGCTCGAAGGTAAAGCCGGAGCCTCGGTCAACAAGCATGTTTTCTATATAACTGCAAACTCCTCAAGCCTAATGTAAAAATGCACCAGATCATTTAATAAACCTGCATCAAGTATTTGTTCACTATGCAGACGCTCATATCTTGATATCATATCACTCTATATGACTTTGCTCAACTTTACTTTTATTGTTTTATCACTCTCTGAAGCACTGTGCTCCACACATAAACTTAGTCGAGTTAAAGCCAGAATCAGGGATCCAAAACCCACTAAAAGAATTCAAACCAACCTGCTCACTCTCAGATTTACTGACAGGTCTTTGAATACATACATTAGAATAGGAGATAATGCAGTTTTATTGGTCAACAGAGTGTAAATTTGTCTTTATTTCACCAAAACATAGAAGCACATAGAAGAAATGTGATAACAGGAAACCATAAATCAATAAAATACGTATGCAGTATACACCGATCAGCCATAACAGTATCTAACTGATTATCTCATTGTGAGTGGGTTGGGTAGGATATATTAGGCAGCCAGTGAACATGTTGTCCTCATATTGTATGTTAGAAGCAGGAAAAATAGACAAGCATAAGGATTTGAGCGACTTTGACAAGGGACAAATTGGACAGGCCCCTGTGGACACAATCAGAAGCGTTTCCACCCCCTCGTTTCGTCTGAATCATGGGAATTCCACCGATCCAACCCGATTTTTGGCATTAAGAATAACTATACAGAAATAGCCAGTCTCCTCACTGATGGGTTTGTTTGTTTATGTAGGTCATGAGGCATCAGTATTAAATGGAGAGTTTCATAACCAGTTAAAAACTCCTTGTAGTAACTTTGATGCAGCCGTGTGTCTTGGATTTTTGGAGAAAATACATTTCTGCAGTCAATTAACTCAAGAATGAAAAGAAATACTTTTAACATAGAGATTTTACATACATAGATGGATGCATTAGTAGAAAAATGGTAGGATGGACCTAGAACAAACTTTACTTGACTTTGCTTTATTATTGCATGTGTACAGTGGAATACAGCGTAAATTACGAGGTTTGAGAACGTCCCAGAAACAATGTGAAACTGTTTAATTTCACTGTAATTTCACATAGAAAATGCAGCTCCATGACTATTTTAACTTCAGGTTTCATTGCTACCGTGTGTCTAGTTGGGAGGCTGTGACATGACAACGTTTGGGGAACGCTGCTGTTGGAGACATTAAAAAAAAAACTAATTGCTGGTGACTTCCTAAAAGCTCCTATGTACTTGGTGACGCTGCCTGCACATAAAAGCGTATGTGGTCGACATAAACAAGGCCTGTTTTTTCCAAGAGAGGGAGCGTGTTTGGTCGTGACATCAGTCCTCCTCACCCACCACAACAGAGCTGAAAGCGGCTCCACAGTGAGGAGGCAGGAATGTGCTAACTCCTCAACAACAGGGCCGGTTCAATACAGTGGAGGGTTTAAACAGGACCAGCGTCGTCAGCTGCAGCGTATACGTGATGAAAACCGCACTTCACCTGTGTGTTAGATTAATTAAGGATTTTTTTTTTAAGCAAACAGGCCAAAAAAATCCACTGGTTCTCATAATGTGAATATTTGCTAGTAGGAAACTGAATGTGTTGATAATCTGTCAAAAAAAAAAGACATTTGAAGATGTCGTCTTGGGCTCTGGGAATTTATAATGGGTATTTTTCACTGTTTTCTGACATTTTATAACAATTAACTGATTTATCAAGAAAATAAACGGGAGTTTAATTGATCATGAAAGTAAAACTGGACTCGACTGTTGGTTTGCACAAAATAGGACATTTAAATATGTCAGCTGGACTCAACAATTAAACAGTTGATTAAAAATAATCAGAGCTGCTGTCTGAGACACTCAGTGTGCTTCTACCAATTCACTGACCTGAAGATACTGTTGCTGAAGGTTGACGTAAAAGTTATCTATCAATCTATCTTCAACCACAAAAAGAAAGAGTGAAAAACACAAGAGGAAATAAAAAGGGGTCTGTTACTCTCAGAAAACAGACACGCTAATATCTTTCCTTATCTTTCCTTATTGTTTGAATACTAGCTGTCTGTGTAGTACTGTAATAAAATGTCTGTTTCGTTGGCAACTTCATCCCTGACCTTCTGTTCTTTTCTCGTTTCGTATCTCGGGTTCCTTTTGCTAAATGCAAAACGTATGTAAGATGCTGTACATTGGCACAGTGGTACTTTCAGCTAAATGCTAACGCCGACATGCAACCATGCTCTCAATGATGAACATTCAGCAGGTATAAAGTTCACCATCACTATACGTTTAACCATCTGAGTTTAGCTTGTAAGCACGTTAACATTTGCCACACTGGTGGAAAGTAACTAAAGTACATTTACTCGAGTACTGTGGCCTACTACAGTACAGTTGTAAGGTACTTGTACTTGGGTATTTCCAATGTATGGTACTTTACACTATACACTACGATACACAATATTATAAATAAATAAAATATGACGTATTATGACAGTTTAAGCTACGCAGCTGTCCCTAAATTAAATGAATTAAAATCAGTCCCATCTTCAACATTAGCGTGATATGTACTCTAATATATTAATATATTAATCATTATAATCTAATGAAAATATTATTCTGATGGATGAAAAGTACTCATTCTGTATAATGAGTACTTTTACTACTTGATACTTTTAAGTATATTTTGATGCTGTATTTTCAGAGTGGTATTGATACTTTTACTTATGGAAATGAGCTGAGTACTGTCATTAGTCCAAAGTACTGGATTAGTTAAAAAGGTGACCTGATGATGGCGCTAGATAAAAGATTAGAAAAAGGCGTCACAAAGTCTGTGAGCTGAGCTGGACTGAGCATATATCAGAAAACCTTTCTGGATTAAATGTACCTTCATGTGAAAAATCAGTAGGAGCTCCAAACAAACGATAAACATGGAAATAAGAAGAGTACGTGTGGATTTTCACTTGATTGCAGAGCTCCAAGTCTCTCAAACAAATGCAGGAAGTGTGTTAAGGGAAATAAACTTTGCCTGGAGCTGACTTTTTGTTGTTTGTAGAAGTGATCTAATGTATCCACCATGTGGAGAGCGCAGTGTATATCTGTATAGTAGATGGAAGGATGAAATATTGTACGTATGAAGAAGACTGTATTATGTTACCCATATTTATTTATATTGCCTTGAAACATTGTCCCAAATAATAATCTCAGATTTTTTGAATTCTCATATTTAAAGCCAACACACTGCGATATGTCTATATGACATAGAAGGCAGGTCTTTCCAATCCGGGCCACAGAATGTGATACAGTTTACATTTCCAGCAGTTTGTTTGTAATAAATATCAGAAGACCTGGGAGGGTTGGCACGAGCGACAGCAGCCACCATAGCTGAACAATGAACAGAGCTCTCTCATGAAGAGAAATCTAATGTCACAGTCCAATACGGTGACGACAACATGAAACGAGGATCTCGTAGATTAACATCAGAAAAGAAAATCGTGGATTGGAAGCATTTGATCTCCGCCGTCCATTAACAGACAGCCAAGTACAAAACAAATCACTCTGTCATTGAAAACCTGAGTGACGAGTTAATCCAAAACTTCTTGCTGAGAACTGGGGGCCTGTTCACCACATTAGCTGCAGTTAAATGCCCATTAGTTGGTGGTGAGAAGCAACAGACTGAATTCAAAGAGGGGAAACCACCTTTAGAAATCATGTGACATGCCTGGGGAAGAAAGTAGAGACAGTTTATTCTAAACATCGTTGTAGCCTATTATATGTCTTTTAAAGGGACTTAAGACTAAACTACATGTTTCCATGCAAGAAAGGAAGTCCCTCCATGGTTTTGCAGGCTTTTTTTGGGATTGTTGCGGCCTAAAATGTGTGATTTAACAACAGCTTTTCTAAAACTTTGCAATGCATGTTGCAGTGTTTTGAGGCATTTAAAAAAAATCGCTAGTAGTTTTGTGACGTATGGCTCAGAGTGTGCTGATTGGACAATTTCCTGGAGGGACTGAAAGGTTGCCTGGGGTAAAGTGTGTTCCTTAAAGCTGCAATAACTGACTTTTTGGCCACTTGGGGGCAGCAGAAACAAGCTGTGAATACAAAACACAAAGCTAGCTTTGTCAGTCTGCTGTTTGATGCCGGATAGGTATCAGGTCGAGTTAGGTAATGTCAGTTTTTAGAGCTGCCTGCTGCTGGAAATGACACAACAGGTGCGAGAGTGAACCAAAACCAAACTTTATTCCTTCTGTGATGCTGTTTGGTTACTTATAAAGCAGTGATTTATTCAGAAATCCTCTGGAAAATAGATAAAGAAAGGCCATGTTTGTTCTCAAGGGAGGTCATGTTGGGTGAAATGTATTTATAAAGCAGCCTTAACAATCACTGAATGTGTGATAAAAACATGAAAGAATTTAACTTAGTTTACTTCTTCATAACTTTAATCTCAAACTATGAACTGACCCCCCTGTAATGCTCTGTATTTATTGATAGTACAGAGCATTTTATATCCTTTAACTCTGTAATTATTTGCATGCTGCACTGCACTTTGAAGAAGCTTTTGTTCTAACTGATAGCTATCAACAGACGATACATTCAAAGCTCAACCCCTCTGAAGAGGAAAAGGAAAATATGTGAGGTTGCGTGTTGGTAATAATTTGCTTAGATTTGGATACTTGGGCTCAAAAATGTTCACAACTTTGTAGGAGCAAAGTTAGGATGAAGTCAGACCTTTTGTATGTGTTTCTAATCCCATGCATTCACCAGTTAAGATAACTTAAAGAGTCAAACTCCCATCTCAGCCTGATAACAAACACAGTCTAACGGTTAAAGTCTAAATATTGACAGATGAGTTAATCTTTGAATTTTTTTTTTTTTTTTTTAACTACACACACACAAGACAAGAGACACTGGCAGCCGTTTGCAGAGGCTCCGAGCCAAAGCTGTGAGAGTGAAGGCCCTTCATCCAAACAGACAGATTTTCATGGACCGTCTCCTCTCTGGGTGTGAGTGCCCAGCGAGAGGAGCAAGGTTTTAGTCTGGAGAACATGGATGATCTCACTCACTAACAATGTGAGTTGCTACATCCTCCCTGGCAGCAGAGCTTCCTCTGTAATAACGGTCTCCATTCTCCTTTCATACAACTCTCATCATAAAATATTCCTACATTAAACCAGAGCTGCAGCTGCAGGACCACTGATGTATCCAAGTGTCCCAAAAAGTGGAAAGTTGTCATGTCTTAAAGGCTGATTCTCTTATTTTATATACTTAATAGCATTAAAACGTACTAATTTAAGGTAAAGAACACACAAATAAGTCAGGATTTTGCACCTGTTAAGCAGCAAGTTCTGAAATAAACTTTACAGAACATAAACTTAGACTTGAAAGAAGAAATAAAATGTATAAAAATCCAGTTGATAAGATAATTGTATGCTCTCTTAGCTGTCTGGTCACATTTTCTGAGGAGGGGCTGGTGCTGCACTGGGGGGCCCATAGCCTCTATATTATTCAGTATGGCTACAACTCTGAACAAAACACACCGATAATAACACAATTTCAACTTATAACCCACCACAACTGCAGAACCCGTGTGAATGAGTACAAACATACAGATAAACGTTTAAAAATATGAATGCACACCTGTTTTCAGATGTGTGTTTTCCTACCTGTGATGGGCATCCCTGCTGCTGCTCTCTGTCAGAGGAGACCTGACACCCACAACGGCAGCAGCGGTGTCTTTCTCCTCTCTGCATCCCATCAACTGTCCCGGTTAAAGCTCTCCTCCTCCGGATCTGAGGGTGTGTCTCCGTCCGGGCGGAATGTGGAAATACAGCTTCCAGACAGTGTGTGTGTGTGTGTGTGTGTGTGTGTGTGTGTGGTGTGGGGGGGGGGGTGTTAATGGTGTTTATTTATACACAGTGTTCAGTGCGTTTATCTGCGACTGTAGCTGACAGATTTGAGCCTCTCTGAGTTCAGTATAAAGTTTAACTGGCCTGCTGCAGGGATGTGGCCGCAGAGCGCCCCCAGGTGGCTGAAATAAGCTTCTCACCCAACTCTCTAAAGAGTTTGTAGGTTTATTTATCAGTGGTGGAAAGTAACTACACTGATACATTTAACTGAGCTTTTTTTCTTTTTATTGTTTTCTTTTTATGTTTTGTTTTGTTGTGTTTATGTAGCCTAAATGTTTGTGCAATAATTGTGGAAAAATTTGAAAATCCAATAAATATATTGTCCAAAAAACTGTAATTGAATCACTGTAATTGAGTAGTAGTATTTGTACTTTACTTGAGTATTTTCATTTTTTTGCAATTTCTCCATCTCAGAAGTAAATTCATGCAGATTTATTTGACAGCTTTAGTTACTTTTAGATTACAATTTTTAGTTCCACTTTATTTTGAAAGTCCACCTACTGATAGTTTATAAAGTATTTTAGAGTATGGTTATCTATTAAGAGTTTAAGTTTCTGGTAGATACTTAAATTATTTGTTTATCCATGTATATTCATGTATAGATCTGTATATTTTTGTTGTATGCATCCAGATACTTTTATATTTTGATTTGATGTTTTTAAAAAAGAAAACAAATGATTAATAAAGTTGAACTTCAATAGGATTTCTAATTAAAATCATTAGGAAATAAATGTCAGCGATTATAATAAGTCTTAATAACTAATGTTTAAATCAAAAGCAGCCAAAACTCACCTGCAGCAACGTAACAGTCACTGATCATAGGAATATTATAATCCTATTTCTTTGGGCTATTACTGAACTTAGTAACTGTTTACTAATTACATTTTAAATCTCTTAAAATTCAGAAAGGAAAAATTACCTTGACTTTATATTAAAATAGCCTCTTTGTACCTCTGCTGTTGTTCTACATCTATGACCAATAGATGGCGGTATTGACCAGCATTCAACAAGTTAAAAGCATACCTTAAGCATAGATTTACTCCTCTCCGCCTCTCAGCTGTCAAATAAAGAGAAAAAAAGCAGGATTCTCTGCATTTCTTTGTCATATTTGATAATAAAGTAAATATTTTTGGTTTTCTCTGTTAAAACATGGACTTTGAGGATGTCATCTGGGCCTCTGGGGAATTATAATGTGAAATTTTCTACAACAATTAACTGATTCATCCAGAAAATGTGCCCTAAAACTACCAAAAAAACAAACATATAAAAACAGATTTTTGTTTTTATTTAGATATAAAAGACAAGTGCATTTTATACAGTCTATATACACTGTTCAATGACAACGATAAGAAAACTCTGAACTGCTACAAAATCAGTGTAAACATTTTCTGGTTGGTCATTTTCTTAAAGTCTCTGTGATGAGACAGAAAAGAGTGCAGAGAACTTGCTGTAAACAATGCACACCTCCCTCTCTGAATATAACACTGATAGAAAACTATACAACAGACATGTAAAGGCACTGTGCTGAAGCAACAAAAGAAAACAATATAAAAAAAAGAGATTATGCTACTGCCTTGATCGTTGTTACATTACACATATTGAAACTTAACCGTTGGCACCTCTGACGATACATTTTAGTGCAGTTGTTTGGTTTTCTGTGTCAGTTTATTCGTCCCAGGACTCATCCACGTCGATCCGCTCTGTGCCACAGACTGTGTGTTTATTTACAGTCGGTCAGACCCTTGGTGGCAGCACTGCTCCAGTTTTACTGCAGCTACCTCGCGTGCAGCTGATAAATGTACATTAACAAGCAGTTGGAGGTTTCTCAATGACACTTTGGTTGCGATGTAATTTGGCTGCTGATAAACAACCTTCGAGGAATAGTTGGACACACGGGTAAACACACTTATTTGCTTTCTTGCAGAGAGTTGGATGAGAATATCGATACCACCCCAGCTGCCAGACTCATGGCTCAGATAAAACGTACCTCGCACGACACCTCAGTTTTAGCCTCTTTGTTCTGGATATTTCTTTGAGAATCCATTTTTAAAATCACTACTCAAAGGGCATTACAAGGCTGCCAGGGCACATTAGTGAACTTTTAACTCCTTACTGTCCCAAAAGACTTGCTGGTTTGGGCCATGTTGCTGTTCCAGAGTCCACGTTAAGGTCAAAGGGTGATCGAGCTTTTGCTGTACTGGCGCCTTGGTTCTTGTATTCGGTCTGCTGGCACTGTCTCAGCTTTTAAATCTTTCTCAAAACATATTTATAGACTTGCCTTTTTATCTGAAACTAGACCTGTTTGTTTGTACAAATCAGTTATGTTAATGTCAAATTTTATGTTAGTATTTTTACTGGCTGTTTGTTTGTGTAACTTTTTTACTAAACTTTTTTTCCCCTAATTGATGAATTTATATGTAATTGTCTTTTATGCTGTTGTTTAACAGTTGTGTAATCAAGAAATAGTCCTGCACATAAACCTCTGTGTTTTTACACATAGTTTTTGTACAGATTAGAGATATATCGTGTTAATTGAGGTTTAGAGTTACTGGTTGGTGAACTTTATTGCCTTTAGACAGAGCCAGACTAGCTGTTTCCTCCTGTATGCTAAGCTAAACTCTCTCTTGGCTGTAGCTACATTTTCAGTAGGAGCGAAGTTCTCATCTAACTCTCGGCATTAAAACAATAAACACGTCTCCAAAAATGTAAAATTATTCCCTGCTCTATTGCTTGGACTGCTTGATGTAACTCGTCATCCATTACAACAGAATGGTTCCCAACCCTTTTTGGCTTGTGACACCTTAAAATGATGCTACTTGCCCAAAGAAGAAAAAAACGATCTGGTATTTCACACAAAAAAAGCAACAATTAGAGAAAAGTCAAACAGAAATGTATAGATTTTGTGAAGTAGAACTGTGTTGTTTTGGTCTTTGGTATCTTCTTAATCATCTTTCGAGCCCGACAGATTTATCTGTCCATGTTGGGAACCACTACATCATAAGATCCCACTCTGACAGATATTGTTTTAACATTTCCTGTAGGCGAAGCTGCTGTGGATGAAGAATGACACTCACTGGTTGAGTTTAACATCCGTGGCAGAGCCAGAGAACCAGTTACATGACTTTCCAAATAGCTCAAACTAGCTCATAGCTCATTCTATCCAGATCACAAATGCTGTGGTCATCTCTGAATAATAAAGTCACTGCTATTTACATTCATAATTTGACCAGATTTCCTCTTTGGCAGTTCATGTTCGTGCAATTTTGCACTTTGGTTGTACCATTAAAACTTCCACTGGCATATTTGTCTCTTTGAATATACATTATATTATTGTTGTGATTGTCTGCCACCACACATCGTATTTGCTGCCTTTTGTCCGTAGCAGTGATTCTGATTCCACTTTTCTTTTGGTATCATGAGTCCAGGTAGATGGAATAGATCTGGTTGAGGCAGCGGTCGACGCCTCCCGCCTGGAAGAGGAAGCTGTCGTCTGAGCAGGGAGACATGGAGTAACCGCCCCCCGCCTGGCCCTGCAGGTCCTGCAACAAGTCAAACCCTGAGAGGAGGAGAACCGAAAAATTTATATATTTAATATATCACAGCAGCTACTTTAATTTCATGTGAGAGAGTGGGGATGCAGTTATTTCTCTCAGCTATTTTTAAATCATCACAATCAGTTACCTAGCTTTTTTTGTGAGATCAATAAATCAATCTGTCTTTTTTTTTGTTTTGCAACCAGGTGCACACAGTACAACTTAGACTTGTTGTATAACATTCAAAGAATGGATAAAGCCAGTCATACATGGATTCATGGGTTTTGTATGTTTGTCTCACAACACCCAAATTGCCTATAAAACACAATCTGCACACTAAATACAATTTCAGCCCATGTGTCACCCACAGACAGATTCAAATCTCCCACATTATGAATCCTAAACGTTTGTGGGTATGTCGTCTGGTTCTTAAGTTTGTACGATGATATGAAAAGTGTTTATAGTTGTTTTCCGAACGGCCACACTCAAAGGTGGGGATATATGGGGAGCACTTTATCAGACAGTTTGTCCTGTAAGGCGTTCTTAGTGACGTACTTTAGTTGTTCTTACAAGAACTGACAGAAACAGTCGTGTCAAGATAGAAAAGAGATAGAGAAGTTCAAACCCTGGCTCCTTGCTGGCCAATCACAACGTAAAGTGGGCTTAAACGCCAGATTGTCTCTATCAGAAAGTTATACGAAACAAGCACTTTTATTGGAGCATGAGGACGCCTTTACTCTTAGTTATTGCTGTCTTACCTGTAGAGTGAGAGGCAGGGGTGTTTGTGAAGTAACTGGCTGGTTCAAAGCCTCCATCGCTGACCGGCTGAACCACCTTCCCTTCTCCATACACACATCCTTGGAGAACCACAGGGCAAACAATGAATGTCAAGAACAACACCCAAAAACAAGCAGGCAGCGTATGTCGCACTGATTTGGAGAAGCTGATGATGACGTGTGCTCAGTGTCAGTACCTTGCTGCTGTGAGAATACTTGTTGGTGGCTGTAGGTTTTTTGGTAGCCCTGCAGCTGGACGTCCGCTCTGTCTGACGAGGAGCTCGCTGGGCTGAACAACGACGTTGATCTGTTCCTGTTGGCAATACAAGGCCACAAAGTCGAGTTACTTCACCCCAACATCGACATTTATGTACACAGAAGACTCATACATGCATACAATCATTAATTAGGATTTATTTATGTTTTATTCATACATTGTGTTGCTTTAAACATTGAAGGAATAGACTAAAATAGGTTTAGATGAGGGGGAATGGTGGAAAGTGTAAGCTGCAAACGTTAGCATGTTAGGCTTATGTTTGCTTACTTCCAAGGTCAGCTGCATTTCATACCACTTTATTTTGTGGTATGAAATGCAGCACTTTGGTATTTTGATGATACGTCTGCTAATATTATTAGGAACTTATGAACAGAAAAGCTTGACAGGCATAGCAACAGTTGCTAAGGGCAGAGCCGACTGGTTCCCCCTTATTTCCGGTCTTTGTGCTGAGTCCATTTACCCTTACAGTAATGAGCTGGGCATCAATCAACTCATCTAACTCTCAGCAAGAAAGCCAATAAGCCAGTTATTCCAAAACCAAACTTTGAGACCAAACAAGGCTACATTAAAGCTGACAGATTTGGTCATTTAACTTTCAAAGGTGGATGAAAGACAATAAAAGCTCCTTGACGACAGACATGTGACTGACGCAACCCGGTTTAATTTCTATGGTAATGGCTTTGTTTTTCTACTTTTTTTCCCCCAGTTGGCTTGAACTTGCTGAACTGTTTAAGGTTTCTGACTTCAGCATTTCGTAAGCCTTATTAACCTCACCACATATTTCTGAGCTCCACCACTGAGCCAAGGACACTTATGGTGATGGTGTCATAACAAAATTATTAGTAACGTGACAGCTCACCAGAAGATATTACAATTTCAAAACAACACATTTTAAATGAAATATAATAGAAGCACAAAGGCAGCTTTTGGCTCACTTTTTCCTTTTCACAGATATATTTTTTCACTTTTCTTACTTGTTTTCATTCATTTAAATTACTTAGATAATGAATTTTAGAACAAAATCTTGGGAGACTGTAAGTCGAGTTATTTAAAACTAGATTTCATTCAAGTTTGACACAAATCTCTCATCAAATTAAGCCCAGACCAAGAGTTTTACAGTCATTCATACTGATAACCATTAGCAGGCAATGTGGCAGCAGCTGTGTTATCATAGACAAACATGTAAATACTTAAACTTGTGTGCAAACAGTACAGTTTATAAAAGGAAGCGTTTCCACCGCGCAGTGGGGGGGCGGGCTTAATGTAGGCGGGCTTTGTGTGGAGCTGTATCCATCGCTACGCTGCAGGAATGTGCTGACTGTGCACAAACACTCTGACTCAACATGGAAACGAATGAGTCAGTGGAGCCAAGTCGACGAGAAGAAAGAAAAGGCAGCAGAATATCTCTCCAAGGAGATATGCAGCTGAAAACCCCCCAATATGGTATTTGAACCCCCCCCCAAAACCAACCTCCTCCTGCTCCTTCAAAGAGCCCGGTCTCAGCATTTCATGTGGCCTGAGAACTCTCCAGGATGATGTACTGTAGCATATTGGTCCCCAGGGAGCCAAATGGCCTTGGTTTCTGCTGGAAGGGTTTTAGTGGGCTTCATAAACAAGCCAGGCCTTGTCAGAGATACTGATGGCTGCTGGCCCAAGTGGCTTCTATATTTTCATCTGACCAGCTATAAAAAAAAGGAAATGTTTGGAGATTTCTTTACATATCTATCATTTATCATCCCCAGGTCTCTTTATTACCCATTTCCCATGTCAAATGCTATTACATTTAATTTAACAGTCTCTGCTTTCAGTGGAGAAACACAATAAAAGCCAAAATTAATCAGAAGGACTTTTTGAAACCCAAACTGATATAACTTACAGATGGCTGTGGCTTCCCAAGGTAATAAAGACCAGGCTTTGTATAAGATTATGTAAACAAAGTGGGCTTTGATATAGTGCGACTGCTGAAGTGAATGTGCAGCGATGACTGCGAGCCCCAAGAATTCAACACTTCTCTGGATTCCCCTCAGTGGCCCCAGAACCATCAGAGCTGACCTTAACTATAAACAACCGCGTCTGTTCCACGGCTTACATTCTTGCGACGCTGCAACAACATAGCTGAGATGTCTGAGCCGTGCCGTTGCGCGGCCCTGCTGGGTCGATCTGTCGTTCTGTGGCCGCTGTGCCCAAACTTTTTCAGATGCATGATCTTAACAGTGAACCCCCGCCTGAGGGAGCGGCTGTCAGCACGACCTCAGGAAACTGTTTCTCTGATCATATTTTACCGACTAAACCCCTTCATCGCTCACTTTTTTTTTCTCCCCTCCTCTTTCTAACTAACTACAGCCAGCTGCCCTCCATATATCTGGAATGAGAAGAATCCTGCTAAGCTCTTATGTTTATATGCACATTATACTGTATGTAACCGTGCTTTAATCCACGGCTGCTTTTTAAAAGCACAGCACACTTGGACGGGATCGGAGGAGGGGATGAATAGGTTTAACAGAGGTGCCAGCTTGGGCACACAAAAATGATCTGTTTCCAGTTCTGGCAGAGGAAAGAGTATTTTCTGTGATATAGATTTACTGGATCACAGAGGATCATGTTGAATGTATGTAATACAGATGGAGACTTAATGTGATCTAAGCGCTACCAATCAAGCACTTAGCGAAACTAGAGTAGACTTATTGCATGTTAGAGATACAGTAAAAGCAAAAATGTGTGGACATGTCAAACATTTCAGTTAAACCGGCTATTTGGATCCGATGTCACTCGGAGCTTCTGCAAAGTAAACTTTGTTACTTCTCTTCCCTTCAAATTGTATAATAGCGTTTCTGTGTGAGAGCCATCCTGGTTAGTGCGCCTGTATCTGATGGACGCGCTGCTCCAAAAAGCCAATCCAGCTCTCCCCAACCCTCCCCCTCGACCACAAAACACACAAACACTGCACATCACAAATACTCGCTGATGGACAAGCCTTAGCGCAGGCCTCTGAATCCCCTCAAGTATTAAATAATTAAAAGAAGTCAAAAAGGCTTGTCTCAGCCAGAGTAAACACGCGCCTGGCTATGAGGTCAGAGCTCGATGCCGGCTGTGCTGTGAAGCAAAGATAATTTACTTTCACGTGTTTAACGTCTCGCTAAGTCATTTGGGGGAAAAACAAGTGCTTGTCTGGTATTGGCTTTGGCAGGCCTTCGAGTACTGCGGGCACCAGTGGGATTCTATGACATCCTCAGTCTCTATAAAGAGACGTCAATGGACAGATTGTGCATAGCTTCATGGAAGCTCTGGCTGCGAACTTTGAGGAGATGGAGGCTGAGAGATGCTGCATTTAGGCAAGTAGACACCAAAACTCTTCTTACCTGAACATCAAATTAAAGGATATTTGGTGTGTTCATATATAGATTTGCGTTGTGAACTTCAAATAACTTTACATTGGTTAGTTTTACACCGAAGCGTGATCTACAAATCCAGGTTTCAGGTCTGCACACTTATAGTTTATAACAATATAATGCAGTTTCAGCACTACAACTTTTTGGATATGTGTTCAGAAAGGTAAAAAACCCATCTTAACAAATCCATTGAAAATGGAAATACTGGATAAATGTAGGTACAATATGTTTGTTTTTTTAATTATGTATTTTTTTTTACTTTAAATTGACATTATGTAGTTTTAAATCTTAACATTATAATCTGAAATCCTTAATTTTGCATTATTTCCATAAATGCATTTCCCTCAATCATCTGAATGCATGTATTATAAATATTAAAAACCATAATTTCTGTACACTACATGCCACATTCAACCCATTCACACACTGATGCTCAGCATCTTGCTCAAGGACACGTCGACATGCAGCCTTCCGATTAGTGGACCCGCCGCTCTACCTCCTGAGCCACAGCCACCAAACCAAACATACAGTATATGGTTACACTGAGTAACAATATGATGCAGTTTCATTACTGACACTTTACAGGATCCCCTTTTTATATTTCTCCTCTTTATATTTCTTACTGGAAGTTTTCTGCACCATGAAGGCCATGAGATGAGGCTGAAAGTAAGAAAGACCTTGCAATACAAAGCTGTTGTTTTCAAGGTCAATAACAAACCTTCAAGCTCAAGCTTATAGATTTAATTTGTGCTCAGAGAGAACAACCCATCTAAAATCTCCCCATAACTCCTCAGCCAAAACCCATTTTGAAAACAACTTGTGGAAATTTTGGACCATTTTATGTGGAACTGTGTGCATTATACGTGAAGATTTTATATCATTTATTAAACCACAAAAATTATATTTTGGCCCTCATCAACTCTCTTTTATTGGACAGACTGCCTTTGTTGTTACTGTTGTGCCAGTAAAAGTTCATTTACGGGCAATTCTTCAACGACCAATGATTTGAGACCATATAGTCCAGAAACTGCTGCCCGGGAGGCTGTCAGCTGTATCTTTTTAGTCTCACTTCTACTTTTATACAGGGCCTAGACAAAATTTGTCTCAGTTTACAGTACACATAAGTTCTGTGGCCTCCAAGTACCCAATCAGTGCAACCACAAAGCCATAACTCCATCTCTGGTGATAATGTCTCTGGTTTATTCAAGAATGCATAAGCTCACATCTCTGTCCCTGTTTATGGGCATGTGCTTTCCAGACGAGAGGGTGAAATCTTTAGAGTGGTGGCCATGTATTTGAGGTTGAAAACACTATTTCTAGGTCTGGCATAGCGTAATGGAGGTGCTGTGCAGTCCTTTAATGCACAGGAGATTCGTGGGCAAAGATTTTGGGGGTGAACACCCGAAAAAATGAACATCTTTAGACACTGATTTCACATGGTGAGAGGAGCAGAAAACTGTGGTCAGTCTTCACTATTTTTATCTGCAGTAGAAAATAGCTCTGAATGAAAACTGCCAAATGCAAACGAAATCCCATTCAGCTCCATTGTACTGTGCTGGCAGCAGGAGTCCCTGTAGCAGATAACTCAAAACCTTGCCAGACACCACAAGGGGTAAGTGGGAAAATATGTTTTTTGTGGGGATTTGGATGAACTGACCATTTAAGGTTGCCTCAGGGTACATCATTAAGTAAAATACCCCCATTTTCCAAGAAATAAAAGCAATCTCGTTTTTTATTTTTTATTCATCGTTTAACAGCTGTATGAAAAGTCATTTTTCTTAATGGTGACGTTGCTCTATGAAGCAATAAAACAAGTGCAAAACCCTGCATGGGGGCAGAGGAGGCTAAATGGGAAAAATAAACAACAAAATCTCTTTCCTGTAACTACTGTTGAGCTGCCCATGGAGTAGGCCAGAGGTCGGCAAACCTTTTTTAACCATTATTGGCCAAAAAGGGCAAAAAACCCCCACACATTTGAGGCTTACAATGCTAATTTTTTACCACAGATCAAGCAAAAGCCAGCAGTGTTACTGTGGAAAGCAAACAAATCTGTACACGCACTATTAAATTCTCTGTTTTTCCTCTGAGACTCGTAGCCACGGCTATTGAGAGTCAACAAAACAGAGAGTTAAAGGCGCCAGGTCAGTAATTCAGTTGACGAAATGTTGAAAAAAAAAAACATTATTTGTTCTGTTATGGCCATTGTGCGAACTACAGGGGAACCAGGTGAAGATGGGCTCCTCTTTACAGGACATAAAGCCATTTTTGGGGGGGATCTTTGTAACCTAAAATGTCTGATTTCACGCCAACCTTTCGACTACGATACATGCTGTATTGGTTTTAGGCATTTTTAAGCTATGAAACTGCAGGAAAAAGTGAAATAATGCATTAAAAATTAAAGGCAACTTGTTACATGAGAAGAAAATCGACATCTGCATCTTCAACACTAGAAATGAGGACGTTTGGTGACATGTGATTCAACATTAAGTGCAGGAAAACTACAACTGGTCAAATTTGTGGAAAAGTTGCAGTGATTATGTGGAGCTGCCATGTATTTCAGTTTTTTTTTTATATCTTATATTTATCTCTCAAAGCCATTAGTTACACACATTTACTCCCACATTAATACTTTTCCCAGAATGAATGAATGAATGAATAAATATATGACTTTTGGGATGCAACACTCACCCCTCTCTCATGCTCCCAGGGCTTGTTAGCGAGGATATTGGGCTGTTGGCGTCAAAGTTTCCCTCCAAGCTTTGATACCTGGCGCAGGTGTCTGCTGATGGAGGGAGAAACTCAGAATTTCCCCTGTTGTGGACGGTGCTGCTGTTTGAGTACACGCCTGAAAGAGAGACATAGATTTATTAAAAGATTACTTCACTGAACATCTAAGTTTTGAGTATCCAACACCACGTGTAGGCCTGAAAGGTAGCTCCACTTAGCTTAGATTTTGAGTCCAACAGCAACCCAGTTTTATAGAAAAAGTACCAGAAACTTGCTGCAGCATATTCTCTGAGCTGTCTGTCCTTATGCTAAAACTTACACCAAAATACAGCTCAATACCTCCACAGCTTGTTGCTTGCACAGTTAGTTGTTTATGATTTTTCAGCTAACAGTCCAAAACCCTTAAAATTATTCACGATATGAAAATCAGCAAATCCTCAAAAAAACAAGAGTTTGTTTTTAATAAAGGAATTATGACAAATGATTATAAAACGTCAATTCATTTCCTGTGGATCCCCTTATCAGAAGCCATCATAGCTTATAATAAACAATCAAACTGAGCATAAACATGGTCATAGGAGAAATAGATAGTGTTGTATGAGTGGTTTGAAAAGTTTCTATGTAACACTGTAACTGTTCATATGATTAGAAAAAAGCTACAAATCCAAAGACCTCACGAGCTGGGAATAGTTACAAGTAATTACAACAATTAATTTCCTGTTTATCAGCTAATCCATTAATAAACTAAACTACATAGTTTCAGCCATACACATAGAAATGTTGTTATATCTGAAGATATCCATCAGTTTACATAAATAGAAGCATTTTAAACACAGGTTACAGTTGTATGAGTGGTCTCAGAAGTTTCTATGGACATTTTTAATATTTACAGTAAAACTAGCTACCACTAAAATCTATTATAACAGTTTAAATCCAAGCTGAATACATCTACAATCCCCTGCCAAGGAACAAGCTACAACATTTTCAGACACTTTTCAGGCCCACAGGGGTGTTTGATATTTAAAAAACATCGTTTTTAGTGGTGTTCATTTAAAGCCGTAACAAAAATACTTGCTTGCCATCAGCAGAGCTTTCAACACTTGGCTTTGGCTTTAAGGGTAGCTGATGATGATAGTATGTGTCACCATAAATCCAGCATACATACAGTAATGTACACACTCAGGTATACTTAACAGTCAGAAAGTTGTATTCTGGCTATAACATTTGGCCATTTCTGATAAGGAGAAAGTCCTCTTGGGACATTTTCAAAATTAAACACTGACAAGCTTGTTTCGCCCTGAATAAACATAGCTGGTGCTGTGCCGTTTGAGGCTTTTCCCTCAAAGTCTTCTGGGTAAAACTGCAAGTAGTCTGAAGTAATAGACATGGACAGCTCTCCTGGACACTCTCTCCTCTCTTTTGCCAACTGAGCCTCAGTGTACCTGACAGCTTCTTGATCCCGGTTCAGCCATTGAAAGGGAAAGAAAAAGAGCTTGGCTGGAAAACCAGGTTTTGGAGAAGCTGAAGGATGGGCGGGGAGAGGGCCAACTTGCCCGCAGTCAGTGCCCGGTAATTGGACAAGGTAAACACTGGCATGATGAGCTATCATCGAAGGAATGGGAGAGGAGGGAGAGGAAAAGGAGCAAATGAGGCCATGGGAGAAAATGAAAGAGACAGCTTAACAGCCCAGGTGTTAGGGCAATTACCCTTTTCTTTGTTTTTACTCCTTTCCAGAGAGGTGTCGGAGGCTCAACTGATCCAAAATCCAAAATGCTTTTGCTACCGTTTCATCTGTGCATACCTGTGAAGTCATCTAAGCTCGGTAGAGGTGAGCTGTTTCCTTGGTGGGAAGAGGCAGAGCTATGGAGGTGTTGCCTCGCCAGACAATCGCTCAAAATGTCCGATTCCAGCATCGTGTGCACTTGGACCTGTCGGACAGACAAAATAAAGATATATACAAGTGCAATATAAAGGTATGTTGTGGTACATTTGGCAGTGCTGTAGGTCAAGTCCAAGGACTAGTCTAGAAAGAGTTCAAGGAGAGAGACAGGCGTATTGATTGGTTGCCTGGTATGTTTATCAGGTGGCCAAAAGATTCATTTAAATTAAACCAATATCTGTTACAAGCGATCTAGTTTTGAAAGGAGGAAGTTACTTTCTATTAACTTCTATCTACTTACTATTTCTGGACTTGCACTACAATATTTGGTGAGAAAAAGAACGGCCAAGTCCAAAGACAAGTCCTAGCGCGAGAGGCCTGAGACCTTCGACTTCTACAGCACTAACATTTGGTATTATTATGTTTTCATGTTGGTGAGCGTGTGCGGTTGCCTGCCTGCACGTACGGATGAGAGTAATTATATTAAAGCTGCAGCTTAGTCGCATCCAATTGTGTTTTGCTGTTGGGCAATACAACTCCCGTGGAGCTAAACTCTGAAAGGATTCACTTTCTATTTTGATTACATACAGTAGATCAATTGAAAACACAGTGAGTTTCCCGCAGGCACTTTTCTACTGTTCATTTTTCAAAGAAATGATGCTTGAACCAGATGCCTGGTTCTTGTTTCGTCTTTGCGATTCAGCTTCCCGAGGTACAAAATCCAGGAATCTTGTTAGGCAATCTTAATCTAAAATGTTCTAACAAAGTTAAGGCAAGACAATTTATTTTATTATCCAGCGTTAACAGAGCATCCCCCAGGACTTTCCAAAACAATTTACTGAGAGCTCCAGGACTCAGAAGAAGCCCGTGAAGGACACCCAGGAACCACAAAAGAAGTATGAATAATCAGCAAAAAATGTTCGCCCAAACCAGTGTTTATGAAGATACAAACTTCAATAGCAGTGACACATCAGCTCGAAGAAATGTACAACCGTAAGGAGTTTATGAAGTGCATGTTTAATATTTCAAAGTCTTATTTAGCCCCACAGGGTTTACTGCAGCGCAGGGCGTGTTAGCCATGTCACAACTTACAAGCACACGTGGTTCTGTTTAAACCAAACAAGGCATGGGAATACACACAAAGCCCCAGTGTCACTCACGGTCCATAGAAAACAAACAAGGCCCAGATAACGCCGAACAATAGGCTCCCTATTCTGACTTCCAAGGAGTGTGTGTAATACTTTGTTTTGTTGTATTTCATCCTACTGAATCATAAACATGCTTACTCTCTCCTCCTCCTCCTCCTCCCCCTCCTCCTCCTGATGCTCTCCATCTCTTTCACTCAGAAACAACGGTTCTCCAAAGAGAAACAAGGTGCTACCTAGAACCACAGACCCATCTCACTTAAAATCAACTCTAAAAGGGGGAATAAACTTGTTTACTATGTTTACTATATACCACCAGACTAAATGAAGAGGAAATACAAATGTAAATAAAGTGAATTAATAATGTTCCTTTGAGAGCGTTTGTGTGTTCTTCCTCTTTCTTAGTCCTGACTTTTGCTCTAGTCCACACAGTTCTTCTTCATTTCTACTGATCTAGCTCTAATGATTTCTTTCTTATTTTGTGTGTTAGGATTTTCACATTATTAACTAATTGATTAGAAGTCTTTTTATTTGCAGCACACACAACTTCTATAGCAGAGTTTGAGAAACTGACACTGAAGTTGACGATATTTTATATCTGTTTTAAATATCTTTACATTTGATAATTATGGATTTTATGTCATATGTTGTTCTTCATATGGCATCAATTGTTTTTCCAGTTGTTTCAATACTAATATAGTAAGTATTTATGCAGAATCAATCCGATAAAACGTAATTTATTAACCCAGAAACTGGACCCTGCTACTTCCCATCCCTCCCAAACCCCTTTTTCTTCTTTTCCTTCACTCCTTCTTGTTCAAATACCGGAACCACTGAGGCCTGTTAACTTTTAAAACTAAGACAAGACGGCTCCCACACTCAGAGTCTCGCCTCCCTCACGGTTCCCTCCAGCCGACACAGTCCATCTCCAAACTCCTACATCCATCTGTCCACCATTTCTACCTTCATCCTGTGACCCCTCGACCCCCAGCCTTTCATCCCTTCATCCCTGCTACATTATCTTGGTTCACCTTCATCCATTAAATACAATAAACTATTCTAATTCCATATCCTCATTGTCGTGGTTGAATGTTGTTAGTGGCTGTTGTTACCTTGACCTCCCTCTCCTGAAGGCCTTTGGCCGAATGAGCTTTGACGTGCTTCCGTAGCGAGCTGGGATCGGTGTAGCGTTTGGTGCATCCTGGGATCTGACAGGCGTACGGCTTCTGTGAATGAACCACGACAAGAAGAGGTGAGTAAGAAAAAAAAAGGAGAGAAAACCTGTGAGAAGAAGGAAATACTGTAGTGTACTCTGAGGTTTGTTTTCATGGTCCAAAAATAAGACTTACAACGTCCAAAACCTGACACTTCTGTCTCTGTATCCCTCCACAGATACTTACATGTGCACTGCTTTATATATATGACCTACAAACTGGACATTTACTGTTATATCTTCCATCAAGCTCAGTTTTAGCAGCTATAAAACAAGGTTGACAAGAAAGAAAACACGCCACAGAACAAGAAATCAGACCCTGAAACACACAGAACATCCATAGTGTTTATTTTAATTTATATTTTTTGAAGAATGTTTATTCATTTACAGTATTTTAGGTTTTTGGTTGACAAAACAGTGCAGACTAAACCCTCTATTAGATACTGTCACAACACTCACCGCATGTTATGGCTTATATAAACACACTGGATATGAGGTCAAACACAAAATATGTGTTTACAAATAATAGAAGTTTAGCTGAGTTACATCCAGATGGTTTACAGGTGTGATACAGTATACAGTAGTCCGGTGTATTATACACAAACATTAAGGATAAATGCAGTAAATGTGGTTACTTAGCGTGACATCTGCACTAACAGAGAGGAAGGACATGCAGATTATGTCAACATTTTACGTAATGTACTCCTCAACTGGAAATGGAGTATATTTACCTTTCGTCTGCAGGCTTAAGGAGGAAGAGAGAGGATAGTTAAGAGGAACAGTGTAGAGATATACTGTGCAGCCATAAATCAGTTTACTGTATATAGATTAAGTGTAGATCTTCATCAAGGATTAATTTCAGCAGGTATTTTTATAGGTGGAGTTAACCTTTTCATAGCAAAGGATTGTGAGTCAAAGACAATATTATTTATGTATAGAATAGAGTTTCTTTACCAGGTAAAATAAAGCTGCAGTCCTTTCAAAATAAAAGACATCCTAAAGGAACATGCTTTGAGATGTGGTTGTAAACAGAACTATTCTTGGGAGGGAAAAAAACATCACACAAGTTTCTTCTCTTGGATTTATGCGGCGCTGTTGCCTGTATTTCACAATTTTATCAAAGTTTTAAGTTTAGATGAGTAAATGAGCCCATTTCCATGAATCTAATTCCTTCCAGGTCCCTTGTTTCATTACTGAGTGTTTAACCAGGTGGAGTTAATTAAGTCTTCATGAAAACAGATGTACAGTATTTAGTTAAATCTTGTAAGTTTATGTACCAGAATCTGAGCATGGCAAGTAAAAAAATAATGACCTGCATAGTTGTAAGAGCAGTGCAGAAGATCATATTTTGTTGTTTATTTAATTAATAAGAGCTCAAACATTCAAAGACTTGGTGGGTTTAAAAACAGCACAAACAATAGGTCGAACTAACAAAGTAGTATCCAAAAGTTGTAAAATAAGACCACATGCATGTTCAAGTTCAACAGTTATAGTGGGGAACTGAAACTGTTTAGAACAATGTTTTGTAATTTCAACAAATATATCATAATAATGGAAAGTTTGCATTTGTAGTGATAGATTTTGTAAAAATGGAAGATAAAACTGTAGCATCACCTTTTATCTTTTTGGCTGCATTATTTCTATTCTGCTGTTTTGTTGGGAAGGATTGTTATTCTGTCTCTTTGTTTCTTTGTTTCTTTTTTTATCCCACAATGCTTGTGTAATTATCTGCAGACAGAAATAAATACATTTCAAATTTCAGACGTGCAATTACACTATCATCTCGATCTGGCATCGGAGCAAATACTCCTCTACAACGCCTAAACATTACATGCTAGAAAAAATTAAAATTGGGCAATATCTTGCTGTTATGAAACAGAACAATATTCCCTGTGAGGCGAGCTCAGAGCCTCCTCAGTCTGAAAGGATTAAGTCTTACATGAAGTGTTGAACTCTACTGTGCTTATATGCTTACATAAAATGTCAGATTGATTGCATGCATGGCACTTACTGTGTGTCAGCCGGGGACATAAATTAATGAATGTACACTCCAATGTGCTATAATGTGTCCAAACTATACAAATATTGAAATGCATAAATCAATAGGGGGCTTAAACAAAGCTTTTCCTGTGTGATGTTGCAATTCAAGATGCTTTAACTAACCGAAGTGACAAACCAGTCAAAGCTAAAACAGAAAACAGCTCAATTCTGTGTTTCATTTATTTTAATTGGTCAATTATCATTTCACCATTGATCGGTCAACATTTGCTGACTTATCTTTATCTAGAAAATCAGCAGTGGGATGTAAGTACTTTACTTTAGTCTTTCCGTCTCACGCTACTTGCTCCACTACCTCTCTCACTACATTTATCTGACAGCTTTAGTTACTTCACGGAATAGCTTATATAACATGATGTTTTCTTGTAAATGAAACAATAAATCCTCTCAAATATGAGAATTAGCTGCTTTTCCTTTTAATTATTTTGATAAATATGAGGTTTTGACAATTGGGTAAATAAAAGTGTGTGAAAAGTGTCACCTTGGATGAATCCATAATGAAAATAATCATTAGCTGCAGTCCAGCTCCACTTCAACCAACTCAAACAGTAAAATCCTGCTTTTATATTAACGCATGACAGTCGAAGAACAGTATTTTGTTCAAGGACACTTGAGGAGGAGTCGGGGATCAAAGGACCAACATTTGGATTAGGGAACTACCCACTGTACCTTCTGTCACAGCTAGAAGGGTTTAATACTAACACTGAAAGATAACCCAAGAATGTGGCAGAAAGACACATTCAAGAGCTCATGGAGATAACACAGCCAGATAGAGACCACAGATATATTTTGTGTATAATGTGAGCACATAGACACACTTAACTACCAGGAGTGGGGTTCGAACCCACGTGGGCATTCACCCATTGGATCTTAAGTCCAACGCCTTAACCACTCGGCCATCCTGGTTGAACAATTTAGCACTTTAAGTCTATTTTCGAGATTGTACTTACATACTTTTACTCATATAACATTTAGTGACTCTTACTTGTGGTGGAATATTTTTACAGTGTGGTATTAAAACCTTTACTATCTAAGGATCTGAATACTTCTTCCACCATTGACTCTAACATATCGGGCAGAAACTGGTGTGAGGTGGCTGCTTATACTGATTCAAAAAATGAGCTAATTTTTCAGTTTATGTGAGCTGCAAATTTTAGTTGAGACGCATGAATGAGACTGACCTCCTTTTGGAAACAAATCTTTCATAACACGGTATTATTTATTTATATTGGTAACACAATACAAGTTATTTAGTCAGTCTTAAATAACTTGTATTGACACCAGTCTTTTCCTGGCTCGTTGTTACACTATATTCAGCACTTATTTACATTTAGACAGTTCCCCACTGGGCCTCAGTGATGGCGCCAGATGTGTCTGATTCTTGATTTGTGACGCAACTGCGAAAGCCGCTATTAGCCAGCGTGAAACCACAAAAAGGAGAAAATAACTTTCTCCTCTTGTTGTAATAACACTGGAGTGCAACATACAGCTCCATCTCACCCGTGTAATAAGAGATCTGATTCTCTGGATTACGGCTAAGTCCTCATCGCTTGTCAGCAGGAGTAAAAATAACTGTGGTTTATAGAATAAATCCACAGCAGGTATGCAGTTTCACAACCCTAAAGAATGTTCAGACTGTATATCAGGCAACTATGCAGAAAGAGGAGGAAAGAGGGGAGCAGTGGCACTTTAAATTAAAGTGATTTTATGTGTGATAAGTGCACCGCAACATATCCCATATTACCTATAGCAAATATTGTATATCATAAAGAAATATTTAAGACCTACAGGAGAGTGAGGTTAGAGCCTACAGCTCATTTCAGACAGGGAATATGTGACATGTCTGGCTGCATCTATATGTTAAAGCGATGACGTTTTGATATATTTTTACATAAATGTTCCACATAACTTAATGTAGACATGAACGGTGATGGAAGGAATTCCGATCCTTTAGCATTACACTTCTAAAATAGCATAGGACTCCCAAATCAAAGCAACAGGGACCAGAGATGTCATCTTTCTATTGTACTTCCTTGTCAAAATCTTACATTACCCAAAATGTAACACCACTGCAGACAGTTCAGACGGAGATTCAGGCGTGTTATGCGAGTAGCGGCTAATGTAGCCTGGTGCAAGACCTCTAAACAGACTTTAGTGTGTTAAATCAGTGAGGTTCCCCTTTAAGTAAAAAATACTTTAAAAGTCCTGCATTGCTGCCTAAATGAGAAAAAAGTTCTCTCTGTGTGTGTTTTGGTGGTTTTAAAGGACAGGTTCATACATTTTCAACCTTTATCTGAAAGTAATATGAGGCTTTCTTTCAAAGTTACAGCCTATTTAGTCTATTATCTTTCCACTATTGCTCAATAAGGTGACACAAAGAGGGAATTTTATACAGAAAAACTGTAACCTGAATGATTACATCAAGCAAACCTGTTCCTATGTTCACATGAGCACCTGACTGTATTCTTAGACAGTGACCGTAACCATGTACATCAAATGTAAAAGTAAAATCACTTGTTTACGGCGACTTTAAGAGTGTTAAATTATTATATATATTATAGGATATAAGTACATGTAACATGCAACATTTAAATATTGTAGAAGACACAGATGGACCTAATTCTTACTACTTTATATGCTTGTGGATAACTTTAAATCCAAATCTTCAAAATAACTCATTACAGCTGTCAAACAAATGTGGTGAAGTAAAAAGTGTAACATTTGCTTCTGAAGTAAAGTAGAAGTATAAAACATCATGAAATGGAAATAAAATAATAAGTACCTAAACATTTTTATTCAATCAGAGAACTTGAACTGGACGTGAAAGGTCCTTCATGAATAGAGCCACAATGCTGGCGCTACATCTGGCACCTGATGCACAAGAGGGAGCAATGGTGATTTTAAGAGTTTGGATAAGAGTGTTTTCTGTTTTCTCTCAGGCTGCATCAGCGGTCGATTTCATAACTTCTTTCGCCGTTGAAACTTTTAAATTTATGACGCTTGCCCCCGCTTCTCCGAATCCCCTGATAAATTTCAGTTTCATCATTTAAGGTTATTAAATGGGGAATTCTGCTGCCTGTTTTTATAAAGTTTGACAAGATGTTGAGTTGAGACCCTTAATTTATGTTGTTTTTGCTCACACACTGTATGAACGTCTCTTTGATTTCTGATATTCACTAATTCACGCAGTTGGCATGACCGATAGCCGAAATTTGCTGTTTTGAATGAAGAAATGGGACCCTTGTGAGAGAGACAGGGAGGTATGACTTAAAATGGCTCATTTATGGTGTTTCGTGGTATATTTTACTTTATTTTATAGTAATTTTACATTAAAAATGTTAATTAAGTGATACATTTACTACTGTGGGCTTAACCAGGCTTTAAGAAGACATTTAATCTCTCTGTCTCTGCATGTTTTACTAAGTGCTCTTGCAGTCTTGACACTAATCTGACGGCAATCAATTCAAACTTGTTTAAAGTGGATTGATCTACATAAAATTAACTCGGGCTAATTCAGACAAGAGACCAACATCAAATTTACACAACAAAGAGAGTCTGAATGTGGCTCTAAGTTAGCTTTTTTTAAGGTGTTTCACTCACAAATATGGAGTGCGCCTGTGTGTTTTGAATGTACAAGTGCAATGATTAATTCAGGTGTAGCGAGGATGGGGGCGTGTTGCTCGTGCACTGACCGTGTCCAGGTGCGTGCGCTGGTGTTTGGCGCGGTCGCTGGAGTTGCTGAAGGCCTTGAGGCAGCCGGGATGCTGGCAGATGTACGGTTTCTCCCCCGTGTGGCTCCTCAGGTGGATCTTCAGGTTCTCCAGACGTGAGAACGCCTTGGTGCAGCCCTCAAACTGACATGGAGAAATATAAACATCACACCATTTTAATAAAGTGATAATAATCTATATAAAAGTTTAATGTTTTTGTTTGAAGTTAATTTGAAACAGACTTAAATCAGTATTTTTATATTAACAGTGTATCAAATGAGTGTGACCTTTAAGTAATTTAATTATGGCTATTACTCACAGACATCAGAACTTTTATCCTCTCATGCAAATCAAACACGAATCCCGTCTGTACCTGATATAATAAAATATGTTGGCCTGTAACTAACACACAATAAAATCACATTTTCACATCACAGATAAGTTGAAGACTGACCCAACAGAAAAAACCAGTAAAGAGGTAATACATATATAGTCATACATTGTAGGTTATTGAATCATAAACTTCAGGTAATAGCCTTTTCCCAAATAGCAATTTAGAGCAAAACCAACACACACACACACACACACACACACACACACACACACACACAGTTCCTGTGTTGGACACGAGCCAAACAAGAAGCAAACATCAGAGTCAGCAGGCTACAAATTGCAGACCATAAACCTGCAGCCTGTTGCACCAGCTGCGTGTAAGTTCCAGTTATAATGTAAATGAATACTAAGTTGTGATTTATGCATTACTAAAATAAAAGCGGAGAGACGTTACAACTTAACTCTTAAGTAACAACTAAGGTGGTGTAAAAAATACAATATCGCAGTATTATACTCACTGATGGTAAAACAGCAGTTTTGTTTTTATTAATTTCAGCCTTTTTGTGACACACTATGTGATAATTCAATATTGATCTCCTGCCAGAGAGACAGCTAATGCGCACGGTAACCGTGACGACGGAACTCTAGAGGATATCTTAAAGGATTTTACGTCCAAACTAGTTAAGTTATGCCTCAAGTAATCATGGTGTAACCAATTTTAGTAGCTGATTTAGTTGCAAACTAACTAGTAGTTACTTTAGTGTCGACTTTACACGCTAACTTAGGAGAAAATGTACACACAGCAGGTGAAACACTGTCCAGAGCTTTATAACTTTACAGAAACGGTCTCACATTCAATCTCAAATCTTGCAAATTTAAAACGTTTTTCATTTATGACATGTAAGTCAAAGTTAAACTTCCTGGAGCACAAAAAAGGAGTTGGAGAACACTTTTTCATATCAAGGACCCCCCACAATAGATGCACATTAGACCACAGACACCCACTTTCAGGAGGATTTTGTCTTAAGAAATCCTCTCTGAGTATTTGTTTTATTTTCAGGGTTTAAGATGATCAATAGTCAATCAATGATCAAACTGGGATCATTATAAATTACAATAAAGAAAACACAGCCAACCCCAATTCTTCCCTTGCGCCAACTAAATGTGATAAAAGTTAAAATATGGGGACCCCTTACAACCCACTCAAGGACCCCCGTTGATCTCCGGACCCCAGTTTGAAAACCACTGATTTACACGATCACAGGAGACAATCTTTAACAATTTTCACAAATCTTCTCGTGTGGTAAATCCAACAGATATTAAATGATAAAAATACAAAATTGAGTGCGATAATAGCATTTATTAAAGGATGACATGGCTTTTAAATAAGATGAATGGCCCGTATATTTTAGAGATATTAAAACCTTTCATTCACATACGTATTAGTTTCTGTAAAAGATGTTTTGAAAATCTTAAAACGAGTTCCTGATCTTATTCTTTCACTAACACACAAAAATAAAGTGTTTGATCCTTCTTAAACTAATCCAGAGGGAAATATGGAAACAGTTTTTTCTACCTAATATTCATTCCAGGGGTTTTATTAGGTCTTACTAATGAGTCAGTAAATGTCAGTCACCTCATTTAGTTTAATAAGTCTGTGCGTAAAAAAAAACAAACACTACATCATGGTCATTAATTAATCTAAGGCTTTAAATTGACTCAATAAAAAACAAAAACAAATGAAAAGCAACCCATAATCATTCCAATCCAACTTATTTGTTAAGCACTTTAAAAACAACCAAAGTTGACCAAAGTGCTGTACAGGAGAATAATAGGACATCATAAATGTAAACAGTGATGGTGATGATGAAGACCACTGTGAGGAATATAGACAGTGATGGCACTGGAAAAGTTCCCGTGGCAGACAACACGGCAGTCATAATAATGACTATAATAATAAATATATAATCATAATCAAACACATTTTATTTGATTAATATTAACAGATGGATTAAGACCCTTTGTGTCGTGGGAAGCTGAAGACATCGCATGTTGCAGCTTTATGTGAATCAAGCTGTGAGGAAAAGCATCAGTTTGAGTTGTTTGAAAGGAGGAAACTCTTAATGCCCCCTTTAGTCTTGCTTGTGAATTCACCCCATGGCTACTGTAGTTAAAACATTATTCTTTTATCAAACAAATGTAACCCTACCCATATGAATATATACGGTTCCTAAATAGAAACAGATTCCTAGAAGTCTTTGACAGAGTAGAAATCTGAGTGCAGCTTTATTTAAACTCTGTTACAGTTTATGTGCTTTATTTCCTCCCCATGACAGCATGTGTCTTTTTAATGTCTCTGTCTCCAGAAGAATGTTTTCCATTTAACTTTTAAAGAGGTTTACGGTTTATCCTACATTTAGTTTGTTGTTCCTTAAAATGAGTACTGTCATTTTCATGTGTCACGTTTAATCATTTGATTTTTAAATGTGTGTACTTAAAGGGGATAAGGCTGGCAATTTATGGCTGGAAATCTATATTTTTCTTTCGATACTTACTGACTTCCCTGTCTGCGGCTCTGAGCTCCAAGCCAATTGGTTCCTACTGAAGACAAATATTTTTAAAATATTGGATCATGAATGTATAGTTTATAGTTTTAAAAAAAAAAGGTTCAGTAATTTCCTAAAACAGCTGGTGACAGTGGGTTTTAGCAAACGTTACTCAAACAGGAGTAAATCGTGCATTTAAAGCTGCAGATTAAAGGACCAGTGTGTAGAATTTAGTGCTGATCTAGCGGTGTAGTTGCTAATTGCTGCACCCACGTTTTACCATTCAGTTCCAAGCATGTAGGAGAAACTAAAACACCAAAGGCAACATCTACAGTTTTGTTTGTCCATTCTGGGCTACAGTAGAAACATGGTGGTACAACAAGGTGGTCTCCGTGGAAGAGGACCCGCTCCCTCTTTAGATATCTGTCAAAAAATGTCTCAAAAACACAACGATTCTTATTTTCAGGTGATTAAACACAAATGAAAACACACCTATGAATATTATATTCCATCAGATCCTCTTATATGTCACACACTGGATCCATCGTATACTGTGGTATGATAATTGACAGTTAAACCGCGCACATTTGCTTATCTATGGTATTGAATACTTGTTACTAGGCTCATTGCTGCTTTTCGTGGGATTTGTTGACAGTCAGGAAAATATAAAATACCACCAGACTTATTCTTAAAATGTATCTACATATGAATGTCATTTCAGCACCATAAATTATGAATACTGACTCTACCACAGTGGACATAAAAAAACGTTTTGGGAACTGTTTACAGCCTTAATACCACCTGTCTAATCTGAGCCTCGACATTATGAGCTGGTAAATACGGCTGAATTCATTAACAAACACTGACTACATTCATGTGAGATATTTATTTTCCATTGCAGCACTGGGAATGACTTAATTTACATGTTTTGGCCTGAGCGCTTTATGAAAAATGAAATGACGTTATTCATGTTGTTCAAGTGTGACTAGTGACTTTTTTTTTATGTGTTGATGTTGATTTAATTTTATTAATCTGTTTCAGGCAACTCTCCACAGTAATATATTTACAAGCTGGCAGCAGATTAGGTCATTTTAATGAACTAATTCACTTAAGTAAGAAGCGTGTCCCTGAGTGCAAATCTCTGAATGAATTATTAATCGGAGTCCCAGGTTGATGACAGCGGTTGAGTCGCTGGGGAATTACGGAGAGAGTTACTCACTCTCAGGGACGGGGATTTGGCACCGAACTGAAGGTCATCATGGGACGGACGTGTTCAAGCAGCAACAGTTGGGTTTCAGAAAATGACTCATGACAGTGAAGTGATGCAGGATGACGTTGTGCTGGGGCTCAAAGGCCACCGTTGTGATGGTCAATGCAGAAACCTCTGTCTCCGTCTCTTCCTCGACCTAACGTGGTCTGGTTTGTTGTTATCTTGGACATGCAGGTTGAGTTTTTACAGTGCTTCTTTTGATGTATTCTGTTATTTTGAGTTGATAGTGCATCATCTTTATGAACATAAAAAGACTGCACATTTTAAAAGACAAGTTTCTAAGAAGTGGAAAGGCAGGAAGAGATTTTTTTTGTGGGAACATATAGGAGTGAATGAATTATCTGCTTATTATATCATACTATAATATCCCATCCTTCTTACAGCTATAATCCTTTTCATGAAATCAAAGTCATTACCTCTCTCAGTGGCCACTTTAGGTACATCTGTTCACTCTCATGCAATCCAATACAAAACAATTCACACCTCTCCACATAATGCAGTCCAATACACCACCTTTAACATTATAAAGCATTAGAAACTTCATAAATGTAGTATTTTTGGAAGAGATGTTGTATTAAATTGTAGCAGATTGTACAGGTGTACTCAATAAACTGGCCACTGTGTGCAGGAGTTTTCACTTTTGGCGGCGGAGTCCACCATTCCCACACTGGATTACAGTTGCCAAACCCAATTTGAGAATGCCTCATGAAGATCTTTGTTAGATTGAAATGTTGCTCAATTAAAATGGCTGGGAATTATTAGTACAATGTGCAAATGTTTTGTCTGATTCTTGCCTTACAATTGCTTTCACACACACAATCAATATACACCATCGGAGTGTTCAATTACTGATACAAACAAAATATCTGCAGCTGCTTCATATTAAACACATTCAACTGGTGAAACACGAAGCAGCTTTAATTGTGATGCAGTGAAACGGGAAATGCAATGTATTGTTGTCAATGCGGTTAGCACTAATCGCAATCATTGATCAACTGTCATTTTGGGAATTTTCTGATCAGTCTTAAATATTGCAGAAAGTAATGAAACAAGAAGGAGCCGCCACAGTGATCTGATCTGTTGCAGATGACAGGTTGCTCACATCCAACTCCTAAGAGGGTACCAACTTTACTTAAAGACTATACATACTGTACACAGCAGTAAATCCAAAATATTTTCACATTTTACAAAGAAAAGCAGCAAATTTTCATATTTGTGATGATAAACCTGAATGATATTCAGCATTTTCGCATGAAACACATCATTTTATTTATTTTCCTCTTAATTGTCTAACTTATTAATTGACTAATCATTGCAGCTCTATAATAAATCAGACTGCAGTTTCTCATGACATTATTATTGATTGACTTCTTTATTAAGATGACGTGAGTTTGTTCTGCAACACTGTTGACCTGATGCACCAGTTGCTCCTCTTCTGTATTTCTGATAAAGTAGCTCCTCAAGAAGTGTTTGCTACCCCGGGACTTCTGGGAGCACTAGCTGTTACCACGGTAACCCCGTCTGTCACCAAATCAACCAGGACTTAAGGATTAAAAACTTTGCAAACTGCCTGCATGTTTCGGAAGACAAGTTGTTCAGCAACTTCAAAAAGCAGGAAAGGGTCTTCTCTGTTTCTGCAGGAATGAATGATTTATCACCGAACATAAGAACTGCTCGATGAGTATAAATCACTTGCTTTAGTCAGAATAAGAAGCACGATCAGCTGTTTTTTTTTTAATGCTCAGAGCTACAGACACATCCTCCATTCATTCAACACTGCCACGTTTCTCCCTCTGGCACGCATGAGTAAGGGAAACCTGTCGCGAGGAAAGGAAACCGTTTGATCATCTCTCTGTCTGAGCGAGTCTTGATCATCGGCTGCTCAGTCTGAGAGAAGTCGAGACGAGCTGTAAGCAGGTTAATGCCTTTAAACCTCAGTTAAGTTTCTAAATGGCCCATTTGAAGGAAGCATTAAGTTGGAAAGGGTGATGTTTTGACTGAAAATGGTTGCAACAGTGGTGGTAGAGCGGAATAAATCAGGGGTGAAGTCAGTGAAAAGTCATCACTGATGAGTCGCCCCATTAAAACTTTGTTTTATCTCATGTGTGGACAAACATTTCCAGCATACTTAACCGGGCAATGAAAAGAGGAATTTATAAAATACTTTATAAATTAATAAATTAATAGATAACACGTGCATAAAGTAATTTATAGATGCCTTAATAACCAATGAATAAATTCATTAAAATGAGTTATCGACAGCCTGAATAAATTGTCGATAAAGTTTTTTATCGACAATTTATTTCTACCATCTTTGAAGTTTCAGGGACTAAAAAGCAATATAATTTGCAATGTACAAACGTACAGTTTCTGTATTTCGCTGTATAACGTAAAGGTTATATAACTGCCACTAGATGTCACACTAGAGCACCAGCATTTCAGTAAAGTAAGTTTTTTAGTATATAGCATGGAGAAGTGCTACATACCACAGCATGTATACATAAGATAGTTTGAAATTCTTATCCCTAAATGGGTGTTCATACCAATATTAAAAACTCAACAAGAAAACAGAGCAAAACACAAAACAATGACAACTCTAGAGAGAAATGATTGATTTCTCTCTTTTTCCACCCAGGAATGACATCAAGCTACCACTGATTATGACTGTGTTGGAAATTTCTATGTAATCTCATTGCGTGTCTATGCTGTGCTGAATGGCAGATAAAAATGAGCAATTGTTTGTCATCTCTGGTTGTGTTAAATCCAACCAGACAAAAGCAAAGTGACTCACCATGCATTTATTGGGTTTTTCTCCAGAATGGACCCTCATGTGGATGAGCAGCTTGTAGCGAGCGTTGAAGGGTTTGTGGCGCCGCACGCAGCCGGCCCAGAAACAGGAAAACTCTTCCCCTTTGCGCTGGTCGATGTGCACCTTCTCGATATGCCTCACCAGCTCCTCCTGACTGCTGTAAGTGGCACTACAGTCGATCCAATGACAGGGCTGGTCCTGCTGGTCCACTGCGGGATCCTGTCCTACGGCTCCGTTAAGCCTTGGGAAATGAAGTTGGGTGCTGTCCTGACCGTCGTGGCCTTGGAGGGGCTGGCCAACGTGGAACAGCTCCCCCTGCTGGTTGTTAATTTGAAACGGTTCCCTCTTACATGGTGAGAAATCATCTGCAGGCTCTTGTTTGATTGAGTGATACTCTTCCTGAATCTTTCTCTGCTGATGAGGAGTCTTGTTGCCCCCGGGTGCATCAGAAAGAGGCAAGGAAGAGGAAAAAAATAAAGATGAGGAGGAGGAAGAGGAAATAGAGGATGGTGGAGAGCCAAAAGGAGGAGATGTGGCACAGCTGGTGAGCATATAGGATAAAGGCAGGGAGGGCTGAGGGTAACAACTGAACCTCTGGGTGTTGCTTTTAGGATCTGTGTGCGCTGTGGTGGCAAAGTCCTCCACAGTCTTTTCTATGTGGGATCCAGCTGTCTTACAGCTGAGCAGGGAGGTGAGGTCTCGGCCCAGCGAGGACAGGGACAGGGAAGTCCTTGGAAGACAGCAAACGCCCAGACCACCTGAATGTATCGATGACTGACAGAAGCCACCAGAAGACAGCGGCGCCTGAAGGTCCTCGGGATCCTCAAACACACTACCAAAACCAGGAAGAGTCAGCTGGACGTCTGGAGGCCCGAGGTCAGGGGGCCACATCCTGGCCCCCGCTCGCTGACTTCCACCAATAGATCCCTTCAGTAAAATGATGATTCTCTTGGAGCAGCTTTAGGAATCCATTGGAGGTAAAACCATTTACAGCATCTTTCAGTTATCAAATGTAATCAAATTAGATTGATTTTCAGCTGCTGGCATTGCCTCATTTCAACCCCAGCATGTGTAATCTTCTGTCATTTGTTCCAAACTGCTGCTCGGTCAGTCATCTCTCATGCACTGCGGGAGACAGAAACCAAACCCATATGAGTCATCTTAAAAGACAAAAAATATGAATACAAAACACTTTCTGAATCCTATCACATAACAGCTTTGTGCACCAGTGTTGGAAAAAGTACCCAGAAAGTTTTTCCTTAAAGGCTCTACAAGGAACTTTCATTTAGAGTTGATTCTGGCGCCCCCTGTGGACAGAAATGGTAGTGTTTCCTCCGCTTAGCTTCATTGATTTCAAGGAGAATTCAACCCAGTGGCAACCGTTAGGAATAACTATGTAGAAATAGCCAATCTTCCTGTGATGTTCTTATTTGTTTAGGTAAGTCGTGTAGAGGCATCTGTATTAGGCTGTTTCATAATCAGGTAAAAACTCGTTTAAGTAAATGTAACTATACAAAATGTAAAAGTACTATATTATTATCAGCCAAATGTATTTTAAGTGTCAAACGTATCTGTGACTGATCACGTGACTGAGCATTTTACTGTCGGAGCTGGCCGAGGTGGAGCTAGTTTAGTAAGATTCAATTTAGTTTAGAGGGGTTGTAAGATGATTAATAGCAGAGAACATGTTTTACGCCACATTGAAAAAAGGATCAAAATCGATGCAACAAAAACAGAAATATGATCTTTTTCTATTCCATGCATTCTTATTCCTGGTCAAAACATGCTGCATACATTACCCACAATGCAACTCGACTGGCGACAGTTCAGTCTGAGATTAGGGTTTGTTATGCTAGTAGCGCCTAATGTAGCTTCGAGCTGCTAGGTTCAAGGAGAGATGAGCAGTGGGGTACAGAAGTCTGTTCACAACTCCACACCTCCAGATATTTTCATTGTCATACTTGTAGTCTTCAGCCCAAACTGAGGCTGACTCAGGTGACATCACTTGAGGCCATTTATCAGACTTATCAGACCACAAAAGGAACTTTTTTCGCATGCAGTAGTCCTCTGCAAGACCTGCAAACAGACTCTGATGTAAAATCACTCCCATGTAAATACAGTACTTGAGTAAATCTACTTTCCACCACTGTTGCAAACTGATATCGAAGGAGTCACACAAGATTTCTTTTTTATTGGGATGTTGCAACACTATGACTCAGCTGGTGTGACAACTTGCCATGCCATTTGAAAGGGTTGAAACATAAAACCCAAAATGTGTCACACTCTGAATGTTATTCCCTCATTTCCAGCCATCGGGCATCTCTGCGTTCAATCATTCACAACAAATGGACCAAGGTGGACCAGCGGAGAAGGTCCCAGATGAAGTAAAACCAAAACAAACAGAGTGCCCGACCCCCTTGTCAGCAGGCTTCAATCAAACAGTTGTGAGTGCGACGCTGCAGCGAGTGTATATTTGGTTTCCTTTAAGCTGCTGTAACAGTCGGGGCTGATTCATTACTGCAGGCATTAAGGCCACCCTTGCAGCAAACAGCCAGGCGTTGTGTGGCCGCCGATTGCCTGGAACCTGGTCCAGATGCCTGTTAACAGAGGAAGAGTAATGGACCACATCTCTCTGCTAGCTAGTGATGCAGGAGAGGGAGGCTGGAAAATGGTGGGTCAAACAGAAGTTCCCCCACCCCTGTCACATATACAGTAGCTCCACTGTGCAATAGTCCTTGAGTGTTTATTGGAGTTGACTTGATTTCCACTGTTCTCTGCCATCTGCCAGATATTGATGATCTAATTTACAACAGGATCCCTGCCACGTGTAATTAGTCATCGGAAAGATTCAATGGGATTTCATGTGGATTGTGATTTTACGAGCCAGAAACCGACTCAGCTAAGTTGATGAGTAAGTTCACTTATGTAGTTATATTAGCTGACGAAGGAGTCACTAAGTGTAGGTTCATGCCCATAGTTTCCTGGTATAGTCTGGTTTACAGTTTTATGATTCTTCCCGTAAATCGCTGGAGTTCCCCCCACTAGAGTCATAGCAGACCAGTCATGGGAACTGTGGTTGGATCTTAATTAGAGAGGCAGCAATGTGTCTGTGTGTCAACAGTTTGAACAGGATTAATGATACTTGTGTGGCAGAAATGTTTTTTTATTGATTTTTTATTTTTTATTATAATTGCAACTTAATATCTGTTGGCTTTGAGAGCTAAAACCAATATAAGAGTTTTGAGGGCAAGCTGTGGGATTTCAGATGCAATATTCACATATTCACAACAATCAAATACACCTGTTAAATAATCGTATCTCTTTTCATAATCTAACTGGTCTATTTAAGCATCAAACATAAGATAATATATGTAAAGCATATATTTGCTGCTGCGGTGAAATCCAGCAGCAAATATAGAAAAAGGAGGATTTTTTTTTAGCAGTGTCTGTTCACAAACCACTTGGTCCTAATCCAGAAGAAGAGTCAGACAGTAAAACTAAGAAAAGTGTCCCACAAAGCCTCAACTGAGCATGCAAACTGTATAAAATAGCAGGCGCATCTCATGTGGTGTCTTTTAAAGACTCACTTGCTGAGGTTAGCTAAACACAGCTGTGGCCTTTCAGGACAAGCAAATGTGTACTTGTCTCAACAATAAGCACTTTGGTTCTTGAATTACAAATGTTTTTGTGCTTTTTGGTTCAACTGAAACATGGGAAAAGAGATCCTTATTGAAATGAGAGATGTGGATACACAGACAAAATTCACTTTCCTAATCCTATCCTTCCTAAATAATCCTGCACGGTATTACAGAGGCGTCAGAGTGGATCGGCAGCCTCGTGCGCTAACACTGAATCCTGTAGCTGAACATGCATCAGTGCAGGCCAATAAAGTTTATTTATACAGAGGAATCTGAAGCATGCTTTTTATACAGCATCTCATTGGTGGAGGTGTTTGATGACCTGGGAGTAAGAATGACACCTGTTGTGTTGTGTGGCTCGCTCCAAGCTATTTTGTTTGTTTCCTGTTCATCATAAAGGAAAGCTTTGGTATTTGACGAGCTGGGAATGAGACTCAACAATCATCTATGTTTCTCCAGAATGAGTGACCCCACCTTTAAGACCAAGTGTGAGAACTTTTTGGATACAAAAATGGAAAATGATTGTCAGTCCAGCACTAACTCCTGCTGGTTTTAAAGCTGCACTAATAAATATTTGTATGCTAACAATGGATGTGTAATGAGACGTGTCGCGACAAACGATAATATAATAATATGTGATAATACGTCAGCGTGGTGTTTATATCTTGTTCTGCTGCCCCCAGGTGGCTAAAAACAGCAAAACAACAAAATAATGCCACTTAAACCTAAACTAATTCATTTACTGAGAGACATTTTTTATAAATAAAACAAATAAAAGTTTTAATGAAGAATTTTAAAGGTCCAGTGTGTAACATTTAGGAGAATCTATTCTAGTCACCATGCTGAACCGCCATGTTTCTACATCTACACTCTGTCTGGTCATTTATTTTGAGCACAGAGTTACTATCACCACCGATAACAGGATCTCCGAGACATATGGAATTAGCATCATGCGCTTCCAGGTACGTCCGAGAACTGATTTGCAATCCTGACATTGCATTTTATTACATTTGTATATAAATCATACGAGATTTTATGAGTTTAAGAAGGAAAATAAGTGCTGTAAATTTTAGTTCCTGGATTTAAAGAAATACACGGGGACATTTTTTGTGCATAGAAATACCCACAGGTGCAGTATATTCAGGTTAGGACAATATGTTTGCAAGAGAACAAAATCTCATAAATGTGGCTGGCTGACCATTAAAGAAAACATGTGAATTACGTAACCAGTTTCACAACTGTCGCTTGTGTTTTTATAAAAGACATGAGAGACTGGTATCCAAGTAACAGAGAAAATTGGCTGCAGGGTGAAAGTTTACACTTCTCTAAATAATTTGTGCCTCAGGGCCTCCATTTTCAAAATAAGTTAACCAGTTTTCTGGGCTTTGAGTCTGCCAATAAATCATAATTTACTCTACTTTCTGGTCATTAACCTTTATTTATCCAGAGGAAATTGAATGAGCACACTTTGTTTTTTTCTACAGCCGCCTCCTTTACATTCTTACAGTCACACACATTCACACCTTGGAAATTTCCGTGATTAGTGAACACTGCAGGTGGAGAGTGAAAGCCAGAGTAGCTTTTACTCATTCATTTCAGGAAAACATTTCAGGGAAATAAACCAGTAATTTTATAGATATAATGCTGCTTCCCTAAGCTTGAAGCAACTGCTGCTTCACTGTAATCTTCAAACTCTTTACAAGAGCTGTCAATATCCACAAATGTCAAACAGCAGGGCTAAGCATATAGTAAATGCATCAATTAATGTAGATACCATACTAAGTACGTATTTATTTCTAATGCCACCTTTAGGTAGTTCCATTCAATACTCTAGTTATGCGCCACAATGTTTTTGAGTTAAAATATCTTTAATTTGGGGCAAATATCGATATATGTGATTGTTTGCGATTACACCAGCATATATTTCTATCACCTTTTAATGTCTCCAGGCCTCCCTCTGGCCTCCCTCTAATCCTAAATAACTGAAACATTTAGATCCAGTTTAATTCACCTCATTTCCATCTGATTTTCTTTCTTCAAACAGACCTTTTTAGGCACTGGGGCAAATACATACATCTTACTTATATAACTCAAAAGAAAAGTTGTTTCACAGTCAAGGAAGTAATACATGCAAAAAAGATGAATATCTCTTCAGATCAAACACATTGCTGAGTCAGGATCACAGTCCTGCCTGCTGTGGGATGAACAGCTGGATTTTCTGTTCAAACTAGGGAGGTCAAACTAGGTCTGACTATTATGGGGCATGCAGAAGAGTTTGTCCCTCCAGAAACATGATGTACTTTGTGGATAATGACGAATATGCTTGACCAAAATGTTCTGTATTTGTTCTCTCTTTGTGACCTCTATAAAGATTTCACAGCAACACGAGCTGTCAAACAGCTTCAGCTGAGAAACTTAAACAAGGATCATAAGGTGGAGCCTCCTGAAACATTTATTTATACTGAGGGAAGAGGCCCAACCTGAAGCTGCTGACACTGAAAGCTGCCGAGCTGCACAAAGACGCAGACTGTTGATGAACGATGACTTTTTTCCCCCCAAAACTGAACAGAGTTCAACGTAATTCATATCGATTAAATGATGCTGAGTACCGACTCCAGAATTTAGTTTTTCAAGTTGTTGTCAACAGGAAGTGACACCTTACTGTAATATGATGTGTGTGTCACTTGATGATTAATCACAAAGCAAGCCTTCTGTAATAATAACACAGTAAAAAAACAACCACTCAAGAAGCAACAGGATATGTCACAAACAATGTTCTACATTTTTATATTCATTGATTGTGCAGACATTTGTTCACTCATAGATAGAATTCCTTTAAAGCTCATTTAAGTGTCATGTATCTAAAAATAAAAGATGAATTTGCTGATGACAAGTGATCATGTCCACTGTGCATGAAAGCTGAGGCTGGTGAGTCACTTCTATTATACCACATTTGCCACTGACAAAGGTGACCTCAGCTCTTACAACTGGTTAATGTTTTCTGTGCAACACACAGATTTGAGCTATCATCCCAGAACAAGAAGTGATGAGGTTCTAGTTCCTTATTTCTCCTTATTCAACATATTTTGGACAGAACTAAATTCAGAAGAGACTTGTCATTTCAGCAAATGAACAAAAACATTACTGGTGTATTTTCAACCCCTCTGGCAGCCGAGCAATCATCTCTCTCTTTTTGACTGTCGGGGGCAAATGAGGAAATAGCAACAAAGTGCATAGTGGGAAGAGGTCTGGGCGGGTCATGTTGAACTCTGACTCGAGAATCAACTGTTCGCTTCCCAACAGTCAACGCTGGTTTCTTTTAATCATGGCCACAATCGTTCCCAAACCTTAACCAAGTCACGTTTTTTTTTTTTTTTTTTTGCCTAAACCCTAAATGAAACCTTAGCTACGTCACATTGTGGGTCATAAGGAATGGCTGAGGAGGTAGAGCGGGTCATCCACTAATTGGAAGTTTGGCGGTTCGATCCCTGCATTCATACAGCACTGCTGTGTGTGAATTATTTCTGTTTGTGATGGCCTTTGTCATCAGTGCACGAATGTGGCATATAGTGCAAAGCATTTTGAGTCAGAGGACTAGAAAGGCACCATATAAGTGCAGTCCATTTACTATTTATGTCATAAAACAGATGTATTTTGTGAGTGCAAACAGGAAGTTACAGCTCAGTGCGGTAGAGGGTGAGGGATTCAAATAGCTAGTTCGGTACTTCGAGCTTGTATGTGTTGTGCCATCGAGAGCTACTGTGAATAGCTAGCCAGGGCAGACAGGCTAGCTCTGATACCGACCGCTACCTATCACAACTACGTGTCACTTTGACAGCGCTGACTTGGAGATGGTCCGGTGTGCTCCTCGCTCAGAGCGTCTCCGTGAGACAACCTCACCAAGAAGCTGAGTAGTGCAGCGGAGACATGTGGCCTCACTGGCCGTGTGTTGGCCTGCGTTTTTTTCTCAAAAATTATCCGATTAGTTAATGAGCGTCGGGCTCTGGAAAGCAGAATTAACCGAAACTGACGTCCCTAGTCGCGCCAATGTCCAGGTGTACGTCACTGACGAGTGCCACATGGCTGCAAGTTGCCACCTCATTTCTGAACATGACGGCTCAGTGTGTCAGTCTGAATCCTGCAGCCAAGTCTGCTGAGGGCGAGCATGAAAAAGGTGCTGATGACAATTTTTCCAGAAATTCCATGAAATGCAGGATCCAAGTGAGTGATCAGCTTAATGAAGAGGGCCACTGAAGCTGCGCCAATACCGTGAAGAAATGCCAATGCCGCTAAGTCATGTCTAAATTTGGAGGCTTTGCTCAAAGAAGAGGCTTGTCCAGGTGACAAAACCATTGATGACTGTGGAAATATAGCTTGAAAATGAAGTGAGGAATGCAAAACCACCACCAGACCCCAACAGAGGAGGTGATTACTCTTCCATGCTTCGTTCTATCGATACTCCAGCTGGAAGAGGCTGAGGTGAAGCAGAAGGGGAAGGCGACTCTTTGCACATAAAAGCAGGTGACCAACCTGATCTGTGCGAGTTACTAGAACTGTTATTCACTAAAGGATGAGGGGATCAAATCCTAAGTACCGATATTACTAATACCAAGTCTTGTTTTAAGTATCAATACTAGTGTCAATGGGACCGATTCGCTGAAAAATGGACCTGCGTAACATCATTTTCTGGGCATGTGAACCCTCTTCTTACAGCAGTGCTGAGCTTTTTTGCTTCTCTGCCGATTCACACAATAAACATACTGTATTTCTTATTTGCAGTTAGGAATCGATCTTGTGTTGTAACACGCATGAGAGCTGAAATAATTCTATTCCCTCTCAAGAGCCGTACACCCCAAGAACAATAACTATAACAATAACAATGTGTAAACAGTGGCCCCAAGCCATCAGCACGCTGCACATTCTAGCTGTGTTGGCAGCTTGATAGGAAAATGTATATTGTTGAGCTGTTGCTGCCGTAAGTTACACAGATAAACAAAACCAGAAGGATGTGGGTTCACAAAGTTCTCCAAAGACAAGAGGAGAATCCAACACCGTGTTACGAGAGTTTTATTCATACTAGTAGGGCTGACCCCTGATAGTCGACTTAATGGTTAGTCGATGTGAAGAGTCTTAGCGGACGCAGTTTGCATTAGTAGGATAGCTGCAGAAAAACAAAACACAACTAATGGAGTTTAAACACTTGTAGTGTAGGAGCAGGGACTCAACAGAGGCCAGCTGATTTACATTGTCTCTGATTAGGACTATTCTGGAGAAAGTAACTGTTAACGCTATCCATCATCCATCGTATCGATTAGTCCACCAGTATTTGTTTTAGGGAAGTTGGAAGTTATTTTTCCGTGTTTTGAATGAGACTTGTGTTGTTTTACTGTGTTGAACTGTGTCTCCTTGCTGGTTGTTCCAACACATTTAAGTCATTACTGCTATTTTCATTATGATTTAACAGGCGGCTGTTCTGTATATTTAAAAAATTAAATTAATATCAGGAATGTTCTCCGACTAGTTGACTAGGAAAATCTTTAGTCAGGGATAGACTAGACATCATTAAAGACTTCACAGGGGTTGGCAGTATGTCTCAGGTTAAATTACGATCTTCAATGTGTGATTTGCAGCCTAATATTACGTTATATAAACTTTAATAAGTTATTCCCACAATATTCATCATCAATGTAATGGATTTGTCTTGGAAATCTCACTTTCTACAATATGGGATCTTTAAAATTGAAAAGTATTGGTACCGGTATATTGATATCGGTGATTACTTAATCAGATCGGTTTTAACTTCCTGAAGTCATGGACGTGATCAATTGTGACATAAACACTTCTTCACATCTCCTCAGTTACTTTGATAAATCTTCGTATCATTGATGTGTAACACTTTTACTTCCATAATCCTGCAGGGTACTTTGTACTGTGATTGCAGCCAGAAAAAAATTCTTTGGCTTTGGATTTTGAGAGGCAGTTTGGGTCAACGTAGACTCAGTGGGAGCAGGTGAATAACACAGTTTCAAGTTGCACAAAATAAGAATGCGTTATTGGATCAGAAATCAGGCATGTCATCTTAGAAAGAGGCTTGAATTGCCGTTAACTTTAGACACAGTGATCCTCTCGGGACACATCCTCTATGGTACTCCAAATAGCACTTTCAGTCTACTGTATCTCCAAGCTAATATTTATTTTTACTGGATGGATAAGATGGAGTTTTATATCTGCATATAAAAATGTGCATTTTCCATTTTCTATAAACCCGTTAGGAGCTTTCATTAGGTACCTCTTCACTGTTTGAGTGTGTGTGCGTTTAAACACGCACAAACAGAAGAAGGACGAGAACTTTATATGACAGCGGCGGAAAGTAACAACAGTAAGTACATTTACTCAATTATGAGGTACTTTAATTAAGTAGTTCCATTTTATACTATTTTGTACTTCTACTACACTACATATCAGAGGGAAACATCAAACTCCACCACATTTATTTGACAGCTATAGTTACTTAATATGTTGCTGATTAAAACTTTACATACAAAACATAAGATCATCTTACAAAATATGATGCAATGTAATAAATGTAAATAAAGCTGTTAAAATCAGCTTTACAGTAAGATGCTGCACACACAGTAATGCATCAGAAATAATAATCCAATAATATCTTTTGCAATAATAAAACAGCCACTGGAGCTGTTTTACCGCACATTGAGTGCACGTCATTTTTAACTTTTGGTTTTAGTATTTGAGTGCTACAGAGCCCTCAAAGGGTCATGGTGGATTTATTTTTATTTGTTATTTTTTTTCCAGAACTACTTTTGGTTTCCCTCGCAACATTTTTTGCACAGTGTGTTGGTCCAATCCAGTTATAATACAACGTTAAGAGAAATGCTCTGCAGATACTACAGAAAGAAGAGATGATGTGATGTTTTACATGCATTCATTGATTGCTCATTACTCCTATAAAAGGACAGAGCTCTAACACTATATAGCCACTGGCTGTGAGCGCCTCTGCAGCTGCTCTGCCTGCCTGCGGCTGTGGATACAGTTATTGATCGGGGTATGGCCACAGTGGCGACTGTATCGATGATGCTATAGATATTACTACAAAAAAAAAACCCGTACTGCTCCTGTTAACATTATAGTCAACACAGTATCATAAACGGGATGACTGTTATTATCAGATATGACAGATGTTTTACTAATACATCACAAGATTTCAGGAATACATAATACAACGCTCAGCCAGCACAAACACAACCCCTGCACGTAGTTAATATGACACCTATTATGAACTAATATGTCACAGTCATAACCATAACAACCAAAGCACGAGCGACAGCAACGGCCAAAGCTCATCCAACATAAAATCACAGCTACAGTGTGTGAAAACCAGCCACTGCAGCAGCTGGTTATGGACATAATACAGGATACTATCAAGCTCTATGGATCAGAAAGTAATTTTAGGACAACTTTCCCGTGCTCCATAAAGTACATTTTGCTGATAACACGTATATTTTCACTTAAATGAATAGTACAACATTTTTAGAATTTGGCTTGTTTGCCTTTTGTCAAGAATTACGTGATAAGTAAGATTGATAGCACTTTTATTACCGTATAGTCAATATGTAACTATAGCCACTGCCGCTGTTCGCTTAGTTTAGCATAAAGATTGGAAAAAATGGGAAACAGCTTGCCTGGATCTTATTATATATCATAGCTTGTTTGTTTAATCCACACAAAAACTGCTGTAAAAATGTCAATTTGCCGGACGGTAACTTCCTGGAATCCACACTGGTTGCCTGGCAACTGCTCCAAGAAACAATTTGGCACATAACCTGCTGTAAAACTACCTTTTTGTAGGCCTACGGCTTAAATAAGTGAGATATTATATGTCAATTTATGAACGTTACAATTCATATGCTGGTAGGTGAATTTTGTGACCTTTGGACAAAATCAAGCCAACTGTTTCTATGTTTTCACTCTTTATGCTAAGCTGAGCAAACTAGCTGCTGTCTGTATATCTGTCTGTTCATATTCACCCTACAGACATTAGAGTGTCACATAAATAAATGTAACCAAACCCTCAGAAAGACCCCAAATAAGCTAATAACTTTACTTAAAGCAACAACTTTTACTCAAAGGATCCTTTAAACTTTGTAGTAAAAGTAATAATAAAAATAATATACGTGTGTAAGTGCAGGATATAACTTATGAGTGCTGGAAATGTGAATATGTTTCAGTTATTTTCTTAGGTCAGTGTTTAAATAAACAATCTCACCGTTCTGTCTCAGCTAATTGCCGTCTTCAACCGAAATCGTATTTCCTTTTTTGAACAGGTACGTTTTTGTTTCGTTATTTCTAAACTGGAGCCAAAAGGTGTGGATCTCTTCCCTCCTCCTCATCAGTGCTCACCTATCCCTCTACGTCCTCTCCCCCTGGCAGACCCCAACGTTTACAAGCAGGTGTGGATCTGTGAGAAACTTTGACTGAGCGCAGATGGCAGGAAATACCAGTGAAATGACAGTGGCTCGGTCCAAACCACAAGACAGTGTGAGCAAAGCCCGTGAACCAGATACAGCGTGGCCAACAGCAGCAGCAGAAGCTGTGCCTATGGACTCCCCGGCCTGCCAGCGTCTTGAAATAGGAGCAGTTTCACAAGACGTCTGTTAAAACTCTTCTGCGATGGACTGCGTCTGGTGTGGTGGGTACTGACTGACTCCAACGTGTCTCTCCAAACAAATTTTGGGTGGTATTTGGGTCCGAGAAACCTTGTGAAAATAGATTATGTTTTGCATCTAGCAGGGTTTTTTTATAGCCTACGTTCGGTGAAACATCAGTATTTCTGCCAATAGATCAGGCAGGACTATATCAAGCAACACTTTCCAGCTCTTCGTGCAGCACTCCTCCATATGATGTCATGGGAGAATTAATTTTACACCACTGACAGACAGGAGTGTGTAGTAGCAAAGGGAATAGTAGGAATTAAGTTCTCAAGGCATCAAAATGGGGAGGCCTGGAATAAAGAGTTTGTTTTTAGCAGTAAATGTGACATGTTACATTATAAGCATGATAAGTAAACTATAACTGTTGGGTATTTATTTCAACTAGAAAAATAGTAGAGACTCTCTGGGCCCTGCCCCTCCTTAGGAGACAGTAATATGGCTCAGTGAGCCCAAACCACACTGACTTGTACACAAAGTTACTGTGGCTGAGAGAGACAATGGACCAGATCAGCAGATTAAAAAATTAATTAAAAATGTTATTAAAGCAACACTATGTAAGATTTGATATTTGTGCAATTTGGCGCCCTCGGTTCCGACACCACTGTCGTAAATATAGACAGCTGTACACATGCATTTTGTTATGAATACATTACAAAATCTAGTGAGTCGACATCTTTTCTGACAGCCAAACATCAGCAACAACACTAGACATAGTGAGCCAGCCAATATTACTTACTCCAACAGCATATATTTCACGAAGCTCTCACCAGTGACTAAAAGTCAGTCCCAGATTTACTCTTGTCCGACTCGTGTCTCTCTCCTTTTCTGTTCTTAGCTTCCTCCGTCAACGTCCTGTTCAGTATCTTCGGCTCTGCCATCAACCACAGAAGCTGCTGAGCCCAGTTACACTGACCGCTCGCCTGGCTCCGGTTCTGGCATGACGCCGGTGCCACTCTCTGTCAGCAATCTCTACCTCCAAGCATCCTCTTCCCGGCGGTCCAAAGCAGTCCAGCTCTTAGTGCTCCACTAGTGGTACTGTGCCCCAGTGGCCAACATGTAAAATAATAACCCTTAAAAGGTTGGAATTGCGTTGTCCCCTTGAGTGATGGTTTGGCATATTTCAGGCTATTGAATCTTTGTTTTAATATCACAGGGCAGTTTTGAGTTGTTGCAATGTACTTCACGGTAAAACACAGAGAGAAATAAAACTCATTACACTGAAAAAGCCCACTGGCTCCCACATAACTCAAACCCCTGAGCTAAGCTAACAGCAGCTATATTTTACTGGTTACTTTACTGGCCATCAGGAAACTCTGTAAATCACAGAGAGTTGAGACGGAGCAGCCAGGGGGAAAACCAGAAAACATTTTCTCCATAAAATATGATCCTGTTTCACCAAAATCACTGATATAGTTGATGGTGTGTGACCACTGCCGTGAAGCGATATGCATCTCGACCTGGAGCACAAAACTTACAAAGAGTAAGATCAGGAGTACAGAGCGCAGAGTGGGAGTGACTGAGGCACTTTTCACACCATTACAATCAGTGTAGCATCAAACTGACAGTGAAGCTGTTATATTAGGATAGAATAGTTACATAATGGGGCTTTAAAGGTAGACATTTTAGCAACTATAAAGCAAAGACATAAGAATAACCGGGTCTATGCACTTGACCAATATATGACTGTAATCAATGAATGAAAGCAAACAAAAGGTGACTGCAGCTTGCAATCCATTATCACTGTGTTACTGAGGATGTCTGACTAACTAAGCTCATACATGTGTGTCGAATAAAAGTAATAAAAGAGCAATGTTCTCTTTTTCAGGAGCACCCTGACAACATTCCCACCTGGAAGCTGCACTGGAGCAGTTGTGGTTAAAATCCTCGCTCGAGGGCACTTCCATGGTGGTGATGAAGGAGGAGCAAGCGCTGCCTTTCTCTTCCCAGATTTATCCTGCTGGTTGGGAACATTTTCAGTTAATGTATTCATAGTGTTGCACTCAGTTTTTCAATAACTGTATTAAGAATGAGAAAAGAGAGCTGAGAGAGAGAGAGGGTCACACTGGCTTCCTTTTCTCACCCCCACATGGCACTAAAGTGGGTGTGGATGTCGAATCGTTGGTTTCAGAGCGTTACAGAAATTGTCTGACACAAGATGTGAAGGAAGGGGGTTTCCGAAGGTATTCAGCCATCCGACCAGCTGTTTTGAAGAAGCATAAAGGGAGTCAGGAGGTGATCTTCCTCTGTCTTATGCTCAGGGTGTAATGAAGACCTAAAATACTGTGACTGGAATTGTATGGTTAATTGCGTTACAAACACTTCAATACTGATTAATAACCACCACAGATGCATGTGTTCACTTGCGTATTTGGTTATTTGTGCAGGCGATACAATGGATGTATTTAAAGAGGAAGGGGGCACGCTGAGGCTGCATATCTATGAGGCCCAGATCTGTGTGCCAGACCACTGCTAGCAGATAACAATAGCATTGTCCAAAGGAGAGTGGAAGTTTTGGAGTCATATTGCAAATACATTTGGGATTAGCGGGGAGGGAATGAAGCCGAAAGAGTACGGTAAAGGGGGAAAAAAAAACTTATTAAATTACTCAAAATTGAATTAATACTGTAAACACACACTTGATCCAGGTTAGAATTGTTACTTTATGTTTTCCTGCCAAAATAGCACTTTTCTGTCCGAGCATCACTCAAAACTCACATTTTTGTCCATATTAAATATTTCTCCCTGTGTTTCCAGCAGGGCCTTTGAATCCTTTTAAAACACTCTTTTTTTTTCGTACTAAGACTTTGAAATGTAAATTTGTTTTCCTCTGGGAGCGAAGGAAAGGAGGTAAGTTGTGTGTGTACGTCTGCTTCACCGATTCTGCAGGGCGTCATTAATCTTGACAGATCTCTTTAATTTAACTGCTATATTTGTTATGCTTGTATGTTAGTTTTAGGTGGCTCCCAGCAATAATATTTAAACTTTATTGCAACAACTCCCTCAGTTTGGTCCTCTCTTTAGTGTACACGTCCCAACACTAACTCATGCAAAACCAGTACATTTTGTTGCTACTGGCTGTGGCTCTGTAAGACATATACTCTTAATTTGACTTAATAATATTCCCATTTTTGAGAGGACTATTCCTCTTTGTTGCTGAGTTTATTTACCAATACACTGCAACTCTTACCTCCTACTGAAGACCTCATGGGAAATAAACTAATTAGCTTTATTGTGTTATTCTTTATAAAAGCCGGGTGTCTTCATCTCCCAAATGTTAACTGTTCTACAACAAAAAAACCAAACAGGTCTTCATAAAATAATCAGCAAACTGCAGAGGTGCATCTGTTTCTTAGAGCTGTGCAAACTGATATTTGTTCAATTAAAACTGAATGAAACTCTTCAGTTCCCTTCAGCTTTGCAAAGTGTTTTAGTCTATTTTGAATCACTGTTTTGGTTGTTGTGCAACCCACAACCCAGTTTACTAAACCCACTGTACACTACCCAAACAACACCAAACAGCAGACAAACACAGTTAACGACTAGCTGGTGGACATAGTGGAGCATTTAGCAGCTGAAGACCCAGATATTTTCCTCAGAAGCGGCTGGAAACCCGACCAGAACTAAAAGGAGAGCGCAAAATGCCTGCTAATGCTGCTCCATATCTGCTGGATGTGTAAACAGGCACCTGTTTGCTGCCGGATTCACGTGGATCTAAAGCAATATGATACACAGTATACAGCTTTTCTTTGAACTGAACAAAGAAAGTCAGTATATCTGGCTGAATAAACCATTACTAGACCAATCAATTAAGCAATCAGTGAACTTTAGTGTAAAGCAAATGTGAACCCATTGGTTTGTGTAGGAAAATATGTTTCTATAAAGAATTTAGAGAAATAGGCAACACAGTAACAGAATATTGATTCATATTTAATCGTCAGCACTGCCTGGTTTACCTTTTTGATCTGAGCTGAGATCTGAGATCATCTGTTTTACACTAAATGGGACGATCATTTAGTAAATTAATATCATGCTGTATGGAGGAAGACTTGAAACTAGCAATTGAGACCATAAACTAATTTGGAAACGGTTTACTGAGCTCATAAAGAGAGAATGAGAAGTAGGCTAATTTCTACATTAAAGATATAATATGTAACATTTGCACAATACCACGTCTATAAACACTAGACCTACCTTACTTACAATATCCCAAATGTTTCAAATAATGTTTAAACCCAGAGAAATCGGTCATTTTATTCAGGTAACAGTGCATTTCACCGGTATCCGGCGTTGTGGTCGTCTGCCAGAAGCTGTCATAAATTGACTTTTTATCATTGTTATCATGTTTTAGCTATATATTTAAAGCAGATGAAGGATTTTAGTCATTGGATGTCTTGTATCTTAGTTAAGTTATCAGAGAAACGACGAACAGCGTCAGAAAACCCAGATTTTTTTAAGATGAAACTGTTTTATTCAGAGTTTTAATCACCAGTGTCTGTTTGGTTTGAAGAGGAGACCCATGATCCCACACTGCTTCAGCACATCATCAAACCTTTCTTATTGGTTTGATGTGAGAGACCCCCCCTAACAGCAGAAATTACATATTGCACATTTGAGCTGAATACAAATGCTGCGCTTCTTGCAACAAATGTAGCTGCCCCCTGCTGGCCATTACAAAGAATTGAGGTTTAAGACACATCCGCACTGGCCTCACTTCTCAGTAACTTGTTATGTAATTGTTGTGTTTCTGCTTTAATTAAAGGATCTGAATACTTCTTCCACCACTGTCTAACACCGACTCATTCAACCAGGAAGAGGAGGCCTGCAACTAAAAATGGAATCACAAGTAAACCAAAGAGGCTACACACATTTCTTTAATACATTTGTTTTCCATTCAAGTATTGTGAGAATGACCCCAAGCAAGAATCTGGAGTTTATAATCATCATGTAGAGATAAACTACGCTCTGTGTATTAACTGGAGCTTTTATAATCCCACTAATTCACTGGACTGTGCTAAGAAGAAAAGTTCTGGGACTTGAAATAATTTCCCAAGTAAACATGATTTGAAAAGACATTGGCCTGCAGTTAATACACACCAGAAACAATGTTGAAACAGTTACCTCTGATACTCGCAAGCGGGTCGTATTACCCAGCTGTGTCACCCTTGGGTGTTGCAAAACGAGCATGCACCTCTAGCCAGAAATAATATTTCTGAACCAAACCAAAATGAGCTCTGCTTGTAGGGCAATCACTGTTAATGTCCGTGAAAAGGTATGTTGGGACCGGGCAGCTGAGAAAAACAAGTGACGAACCATTTCATCAGCATGCTATGAACACAGGCACCGCTGTCATAAAACAGCAGTTGAAACTAGCGTGAGATCGGATGTGACAAATTCAGACTGCAGGCTGTTCTTTAAAAGACACGGTTACAAATATTTATGCAAGAGAAAGCAAATTTGTTTCTTGCCTAACACTAATACATCCCATATGATCAGAGTCTCTCTGTGACTTTGAACCCCTTAATTAAATACATTAGGTCATCTTGTTCTACGTAATGTAAACACGAGTATTAGAGGGATATTAGTAAGTCAGCTATGACTTTAAATGACCTCTGTTGGCCACCGGAGGGAATTGCAGTAATAAGTTCCAAAAAATTGTTCAAACTTAAATCACATTTCCCAAAAAAGTCAACAAAAGAAGGCTCAACAGGTGTTTTCATTAATGCAAATAGTATAAAGAGGGTGTAACTAGATTACATAAAGAGATCCAGTAACTCTTCTGCGTCCAACTTTTTCCTACATCCATTTGTTTCTTCTGCATGTGCTGTTTTTTATTTGCTGCCATTTGTGTTGTTTTTTTAGTTTGGGAGGTTTCTGGTTAAAGTCATAGTTTGATGTTTCTTGTCAAGAGTTAGATGAGAAGATTGATAGATCTCTAATATCTGTTCATGAAGTATCGAGCTATAGAAATCCCCCCGGGAAGAGAGCACTGATGCCAATTTGACACAGTGGCTAAACCGTGTAATGACAACGTCGTGTGGTGCGCTGCGGCCCAAAAGACTTTATTCCCAGAAGGTTACATTGTGAAAGAAGGGGCTGTAAAAAGGTGGAAATATAATTTTTTGGAGCGTAACAACACAAAATGACTCGTTTCACAACCAGAATTTGATCCACTGGGTCCGATAACATTTGGAAAGGATAGAAGAGCCACGCTGTTAAATAATTTACTCCACGTTTGAGTTAGTGGAGGGCTAAACAGGAAGTCTCTGGTGTGCTCGCTCTATGGGCCACACGACGTGGACGTATATGTAGAAGATTTGGGTAGTTTTATACCAGGAAGTCGAACCTTTCTGCTTCAAGTCTCCAGATAGAGCGCCGGGCTTCGAAGCCAATTTTAACATAGTTGCCGAATCGCGTAATGACAGCAGTGGCTTCCGTCACATGATGCATTACATACACTGTGAAAGAAGCAGCTATAAAACAGTGGATATATTATTTTGAGCGTCACAATTACTGATGCGTGACCGTCTCACTGTCACACATTTGATCCATTCAGTCGGATGACATTTGAAAGGTCCAGAAGAATCCCTGTTCCCCATTCATTCAGGGCTAAACTGGAAATACCCAGTTGCTGGTGCACGTGCTTTGTGTACTGTATATCTACATTAACCCAGAACGGATAAACCAAACACTGGCTCTTTTGCCACCGTAGTTTTTCTTACATGCTTGTTTGAGCCATGGGGTTTCAGTTTGTTGCAATCTGCAACTTCACCACTAGATGTCACTTATCCCTACACACTGGTCCTTTAATACATCCGTGAGCTTGAGCCAGGAGGTGATTATCTTAGCTTAGCTTCACATTGTGTCACACATTAAAGTTAATTTATTAATACATTTGTAGGCACGCCAGTTTTTTTATACTTTAAATAGAGTCAAGCTAGCTGTTTCCAGTCTTTATGCTAAGCTAACTGTTTTCTGGCTGTAGTCATTCATTCATGCATTCACAGCTACACTGTCAGGCAACCAGCTGAGACGCTGAACACAAGTGCTGGGTGAACGTATGAACTGTTGTTTGTTAAGATATAGTAACAGCGTGTAATTCCTTTATAACGCCACAAACTGTTAGTTTTACATTTTTGTTGGTTTCCAGATTAAACAAACAACAATAAGTGTTGATTAGAAATGTTTCAAAGTGTTCCCAAGTCTCCAGTCTTTATGCTAAGCCAACCCTCTGCTGGTTGTAGTTTTATATTTATTGGACAGATATGGGAGTGAGTGAGCAAGAAAGCAAATAAAGTTTCTCAAAATGTCCAATTGTTCCTTTAAGTGGAGCCAGAAATGCTGACAGAAATAAAGCAAAGAAAAATGAAGAATTTCCATCAACATGCCAACTTTTCCACCTCAGCAAAGTACGGAAACACACTCTAATATTTTGGTATTTTATTCAAATGTCACGTGTTACCGCAAAGATTTAAAAAAAGAATAGGCAGGTGATGGGGTCATGGTGTTAATCCCTTGCTTTAACACAGACAGCGAGGGAAGAGGCAATAAATTACGATCCATCGAGCTTATCACACAGTCTTCGGCACATTCATCCCAAGGTCGAGAACATAATGTGTGTGTCCCTTTGCTTTTCCTGGCAGCTTTCCCTCACATCATCCTTTTGTTATATACGTACAGTGGCAAACAGACTCCATAAGTCACATATGACACACAACCTCACAAACCCTTCTTGCAGAATGAACGGATTGTGTTTTGCGGGTTCATACTTTCACTCGTAATCCGATTAGATATTTTGAAATCGTTGTTTACATTTTGAACAGTCAGAAGAGTAAAACAATCCACTAAAAAAGTGAAATGCTTTTCTTATTTTCTTCCCCTGGTGTGAAATCGAGGCGAACATACACTGCCAGGGCAAACAAATATTTTAGGGCGAAACAAATCTTGGCTCGTCCCCGTCTCCTGCTCGTAGCACCATGCTCCTTCTGAGCACTTGAACAAACAATCTGAGCATCTGGTGAAATAATCGCTGAGTCACTGGTATTGATCAACAACCTGATCAACCTCCCCTTGTGGTATATTAAGGCAAAAATCTGTGCTTTACAGAGCAGCACAAATCTTGTTTATTACCCCTTTAACAGCCACGTTTATAAGATTAAATGAGATAAAAGTAAGTGTGATTCAGCGCTCGTTTCACACACCTCTGTGCAATGGGAACACCGGTCGAGGCCTGTGAGTATAAACCACGATTCCCCAGCACAAGCTCCATGCCAGTGATACCATGAGACTAATGATTAAAACAAGCCTCCTCATCTGTTTGACTTTCAGAGAGCCAGATTTCCACCCCCTGCGCAGCACTTTTCATTCCAGCAACATTACATAAATCAGTGGACTGCAGAGGAGTGGAAAGGAAGAGTCCCATAAGTAATAAGAGGGGGGGGGGGGGGTGGAAATATCACAGGGAGAACCATCTGAGTAAGAGTTTACTACAGCTTAAAGCAGCATATCTATTAATTGCCTTCCTCAAAAAATCCTTGTTGCACAATCAAAACAAGTTCTTGTGTAATCCATGATACAGAGGTAAAATTAGACCTGATGGTACCATTTCTTGTCAGCGTGGGGTTTTGCTCTATCTGCTCCTCTTTATCATAAAGTTTTGACAAGATAGGGGTTGTAAAGCATTTCTACACATCCTGCATCCACCAAACAATGGCTCGTGTGTCAGCTGGAGTCACGGTGAGTGCTCACAGACAGCTGAAACACTCACAGTGAAAACTTCTTATTTCTCCCCCCTCAATAACGCTGATTACCATCAGAAAAAGCTATATTAGCTGACTTTAAGATGATATAACTGAACTAAAACCCCGCATTAAAACGTTTTCCACGCGCGTGCATATAAAACATAAATCAAATCACGTGCGAGTGTCTCCATCGTCATTATAAGACTCAGTGACAGAACTTCTTCACTCATTTAAAAGCACATTAAAAGCGCAGTGAGGTGAGATAGTTGGTCCTTACCGCATTGTGTCCACTCATCGTTCACAGCCTGTCGGTAGGTCTTTGCCTCGCGCTGGCTGCACGCGGATTGTGCTTCCCCACTGTCACAGCAGCGCTCTCTGCGCCGCGAGCGCACTGTCTGCAGCTGCTCTGCTGCGCGCGCGCACAGGCACCTTTCCTTTTTTATTTATTTATTTTTTTTATTTTTTTTAAAGCTTTAATAAACAGAAGATGTGATTCAGCTTAATTAAATTAACTTAATGAAAGTGTCTCTGGTCATTAGTTGTGGTTTAATAACTGAATATTATTCATTATATTTACGTTTTTAGGTGTTTTCTTTCGTTACTTTTTGAAGTTACTATCACCTGTGGCTTTGCGTTTAAATTTTATATTCCAATAATATCTTTGCTACCACTTTCCAGAAGGTCAACTTTTCTAAAAGGTTTATAAGATGTCACTTTATTGAACCTTTATTGACTTTAAAGATATGTTAACATAAAATCGTGTATGTTATATGTTATTATATAATTCACTGTACATTGTTGCTCTGTGTCTGGCTGTAATATGTGACAATAAAGTTGATAAATCAGTTACTCATTGATTGATTTAAGTTTCCTTCCTTGCTGTCCAGCCAATCTGGGTTTACAAGACACAAGAGAAGCAATAACAGCCAGGATGCCCACATGATAACTCATTATGTTCAGTTCCACACATTCAAAAAGAGAATATTTCATACTATTCAGTTTCCATGAATGAAATGTTTATTTATGTTATAATACAGCGCTCGCTGTGTTGACTGCATTTTCTATAACTCTAAGACAAAAATCCTTACAGAGCCAAACTCAACATTTCACCTTCAGACAACAAAATCAAATCCAGGTTCTCCAACTGAACTTCAAATATTCAGTTAATCCACTAATGCTGTTCAGTTATGAGCCATTAATAAAAACAACGTTTGGGTTGCCAGGTTGGGTCTGGTGTTTACTCTTCTCCTGTGTTACACTTGCTTTGTCTTTTTAGCTCTTTAGTTTATCCTGTAAACTCCTCCAGTTTGACCTCTGACCTTCTGGAAAGCTGCTGCAGGCATCAAAACTGTTCTTATAAACATTCACAACCACAGACTATGATTATAGAGCTTTTTGTTTTTAACCAACTAGCATTTACTATTGTTGTTGACTCACTAACTTTTGCTGTTGACTCTTAATAAAATGTCTAAATGTCATGGTTAATTACCTTTTATTAATTACTAACTTTAACTATGACTGCCAGCGTGATAGCTTATTAGAAAGTGTATAAAGTCTTTAATTGCTTGACAGCAAGAGAGAATTCACAACTAACTTCTCCATAAAACATTAGTAAATTATTGAGTTAAGATCCTCTTCTTTGTGTTATAAGACATAAAATACTCTTCTGCAATAACGGATTGTGTCTGATCAGCTTTTTCCAGAAAAAAAAAAAAATTCTTCTCCCTCATTAGACAAAGAATCTGTGAATATGCAAATATTTTTCATTTCCAAAGTTAAACAGCTGGATGCAAGATGTTTTCTTCTTCACTGGAAAGTCCATTAAGTGTGTTGGAGATTTCAGGTTTCCACATCACACTTGGGTGATTTGACCACAATTTACTTACAAACTAGTTGTGGTGTTGCAAGATCCTGATCGTATGTACACGTCAGACGAGGAGAGAGGTGAGAATGTAGAAAAGTTCCTATGAATGTGAAAACAGACTTCTACTGTCAAACTGCACTTTCATCATTCTGCACCACAACGTGAAAAAACTATAAGAAAAACACACCATCATTGTCATTTTTTTAACATTGTAATGTGGACTCTGGATCAATCGTAAGTTATTTCCAACACTATTAAAGACCCCACTGAGTGATATCCCAAAGGAAGGAGTTGGATCCTTTAACAATTGGAGCTGCTACCAATTTCTTTTCTTTTCTTTTTCCTTTAAATAAATAAATAATGATCCTATAACATACTTTGTTAAATACAATGCGGAAATGTTTCACTGTGGTTATAAAACATAAAGACTCAAGCACGGTGAGACAACACATGTGATGTTTTTACATTATTCAAGGTTTTTTCTACCAAACATAATGTTAAAAAAATGGTTGTCTGGAAATTATAAGGTTTAGTACATTCGATAGTTTAAGTGAAACATGTGCACACATACCAATCATAAGTTAAAATACTGTTAAATTTGGCTATTGGCTAAATTGATCTAAATTAGAAAAGCCAGAAGAGGTATTAAATGAAGAGTAATTTGGGAGCTGAAAGAGCTCTTAATGCTGAGCTGAGCCAAATGATCTGGCTCACTAAAATGAGCTGGAACTGATGTCACTAATTGCTTTAGTAGGATAATGAAATAATAATTATATACCAATATAACCGTGGGTCTATAATAAGCAGCTCACTCTGATGTATTTTTATAGTCTATTAACATTTAGTTTCCTTATAGAAACCCATTATAGGTGATCTATTTACAGTGATCTACCTGCTACTTGATACCTTTTTATTGGCACCACAGCTAACCTTCCTATGCTCCCTGTGTTAAAACCTTATTTAACTGTGCAGTCTACGGTTAAAGCAACTGTCTAACTCAGCTGGAAGAGCTGAGTCGGCCATTAATCAAAGGTTTTGGCGGTTGCTGCTCTTGTCCGCGGGTCAAAGTGTCCTTCAGCAACCTCAAATTGCTCCAATTGTACGAGGGGTAAAGGATTGCATGCCTCTCTTCTATGGTTTACTAATATTCCTATATAACAACTGACAACATCTGTAGTACGTAATAGTGAGCTCACATGTGTTCTCTTGCACTTTATGGCATTTTTATTTCCAGTGGTATTCCTGTAATGTTCTGCTGTGTGTTTGTGGTGCTCAGTATTGACCTCATACTTGACCATATTCCGCTTTTTTGGCTGGCAGTCTTTTTCTATGGGATCTCTGTAATTGCCAGCTTTGTATAATATATACTGGGGTCAAAATTTATGCTAAATATTACCCTCATGACACTCCCTGTCTCTCCCACATTTGTACCAATCACATCAAAACTTGAACATACTGTGTGACAGCCTGTCAAACATCTGGCCCCTTTTTTTTCTCACTGTTAAGATTGACATAAATACACAAAGGAGGCAAACAAGCAGAGAAAGCTTTTATCTGTATATCTGATTACACAGTGAAACTGCAAGTTGGAGTTGTATTACTGATTCCCGAGATGATGCAGAGAGCTGTAAACAAGTCCTTTGGGACGGGGCTCAAAACAGAACCAGATGGGTGAAAACAATTCACAAAAGAACATATTCTCCATGAAAAATTGGGACATTGTATGGGTTTTAATGTGCTAACTCGACACAGAGAACAGCTGGTATTGTTCTCTTTTGCTTGCCATCGTTTCTCTTTTCTGTCTCTCTTCCTCCTCAGGTGCAATAGAGTCATTCAGAAATATTAAAAGTCCCCTTTTTACACAGCAGACATTTTAACTTGTCATAGCAGGGAAAACACAGGTGTTACTCATAACATTAACAATGCCTCTATTCTATTCAAGTGACCTGTAGACAGTGAACCAGCATGTAGAACAGCAGGACTGTGAAGCAGCTAAATGGAACTCAGCTATTGTTCATTTTATTATTTACACCTGTGCTACTGTAACACGTCAAAGTGTCCACCATGAAAAAAAAGGCCTAAGGTGCAGTGAGAATATCATCCACGGGTTGTTATTAAGCACAGAAGTGCTGCGAGGTTTCTTCTCGTATTTGGAGAGTAAAATGATTCCCACATTTTATATTGGCTCCGTCCAGTGTTTATAATATAGCTGAAGCTTTTTGTGAATAAAAGTTGTCCAATATAAATTTGCAGACATTTTGACTTCATAACAATGTGGTTCCCAGCGTAGGGGTGAATCCAAGGTAAATCTGAGGGGTCCAGGGGTGTTGGAGGAAAGGGACTGAGTATACCTCGTGTGAAGAGGGACCACAAAGAATGAATAGTTGTGGATGTGGGTAAGGTGCCCATACACAATGCCTACGTACAGGGAGGAGTCACTATAACAAGTTATTATAAGTTAAATTATCTCTGTTTTTTATTCTTCACAAATCTTGACAATCTTATTATGAAATACTTTTACTTCTTCAGGCCTCAAAAAAAAAAACATTAATATCAAATAATCTGAGTGCAAACTGTGACAAGAGGTCAGGAGAATATATTGATTAAATATTAAATAATATTACAACTGCATTACAGTAAGGTGTTATGAGGCATTATCAGGCTTGGGGAGTAACACATTACATGTAACTGAGTCAACTCTAATCCATTACAGTTACAGAAGAAAGGACATATTGAGATTACTGTTACATTTTGTGAAAATTGGGATTATTTAGCAGGAATAAAATTTTAAAATACATCTTTTTCTTCTTTAAAAATGAGCAGAGGAAATTTGTGATGCAATAAAAATGTTATGTTAATGTTAATTGTTTCCATTTTCTTCTTAAAGGTTCAATTGTTCTGTTGTTTTATAGAATACATTACACAATACTTCTTACTAACGTTTATTTTCTTCTGTTTTTATTTACATATTTGATGTCGAGGTAATCCAAAAGTAACAGAGAGTAATGCGTAACTTTAATATTGTGATACTTGGATGACGACATTATTTGACAGGTATTTGGTAACTGTATCGGATTACATTTTTAAAGTAATCCTCCATGGTTTATTGGGACTCTTAATGCAACTCTTACTCACTGCCACAAACAATATTTTATTAATGAGGTTTTGATGCTAGATGGATCTTTGTCAGGTCAAAACTGGTTAAAACCACACATATATTTCTACATATGCACATAAACAAGCTCTCTGTGTGGTTAATCATCCCAACCAGGATAATAATCCTCTGAGAGCAATTAACAACACAATTAAATCTGTAGACAAAAAATAAACAGATAAACAGTAATGTACTTTAGAATATAAATACACACATATATTAGACACATCAACACATATTAAAGCCCACCATAAACCACCATTTGTGTTAACACAACTTTTATTTTTCATTAAATGTCAACTCAAAATGTGAACTGTGAAAAAAGGTCTGTTGTACCACACCTGGACACTAGATGTCCTCAGAGAGTTTCCTGCTTCTCTGGATCACCTGACTTTCTTTTTCATGATCCACCGGCCTGCACAGGTGTTGCTTATTCTCTCTCTCCTTATTTCCTGGAGGGTAGTTTTGCTGCTGCATTCACCGATTTATGTTTTAAGATCGCTTTATTTGACAAAAAAAAACAAAAAAAAGCTAAGAGAGGTGTGAGATAAGTCTCATCTGAGCATGCTGGCATTGTGTTTAAAGGTCCTGCACACCTTTACACACAGGTGTTTTCAATTATTCTGGATGATTAGACAGAGCTATGAATAGGATTATGTTTCATCAAACTCAGTGTAATAACAAAGGTGTAAGTTGTCCCACTTTAACGGCTTCAGTGGGAGAGGAAGGTGCTGCTGTGAAGACGTTTAATCTGGGAAAATGTAAATGAAAGCATCAATCTGGGTGATCCATGAGTGTTCAGAGGCTTTGACAGAGTTTTAAACATCTTTCAGTTCCTCTGCTGTCAAAATCAAACACAACGCCAACAGTCCTGCACTGAGGACACACAACAAATCAGTATGATTACAATCTAAATGTGGCATAATCCTGTATTCTGATTTAAATTTCTGTGTGTGGGAGATTTTGTGTAGATCAGTTTATGAACACACACCTGGACCAGAATCACCATTCATGTATTGTCATAACAGCAGTGCCACCTCCTGACTGGTTGTGGTAATACAGCAGTAAACTGTTGCTTCAACTCTTTCCAAAAGCACAATATTTAAATTACAAATATTGATTTGTATAAAATGATCAAACGTTTCTGAAGTGAAATGGGACATAAAATAAAAAAAATAACCACTGTTGTTACCCAATTATTGAATGTGAGCAGGAAATAAGTGAAATATAAAAAAGAAAATATAGTGTGTGTTTGTTTCTTTCCTCTAATATTCACTCAAATGGCATTTTCTGGAGTCAAACTACCAAAATACAGACTTCCAGCAAAGATAGGGGTTTTTCTAGGAGGAGGGGAATTTAATGCTCACTCATAATTAATCACAGCTGCAAATTCAGCTTATTAGGCTGATTGCTAATTAGCTGCACGGTGTGTCAGCTATTTGCAAAAGGTCTCATCATTTTAATGTGTTAATTTTCACAAAATAAGCAAACAAGTGCGCCAAATATCTTTAAATAAATAAATAAATAAATATCTTTTAAGTGGTTGTGTCATTATAATATATTTAATGTAGCACAAAATCTCTAAATATCATTTATTTTCTCTTTATTGCCAAAAAAATAAAACTATTAAATAAAAAAAAACGACATAATATTGACATAAAGTACAAGTGTCACTCATATGTCTGTTTACTTGTTTACAAAATTAACATTTAAAGCTAAATTAAAGACAAATCAAAGCAATAAAATGTGAAGGTTTTTGGTTTTGGAGGCAGGACGGACTGATCTTTCCCCAGACAACAGGTGAGCACGTTTTGCGCATCAGGTCACACCGCGGGGGCCGTAGTGTCCCTCTAATTGATACCCCAGTCGCTGACCCCGCTCCCTCGGACTGCCCAGTGATACAAAAACCAGCGCCTCCATCCGGTGCTGCGCCATCTCGTTCGGTTAGCTCGGCGGCTAGAAGACAGCTAGCTCGCTGGCGGACGACCTATAAGTTACAGTTTCACAGATTTTACCGAAAGCAAGACATTTTACTCGTACAGGTCGTGGTGAGTATTTTGTTCCCAGACATTTTTTTTTATTTTTCCTTCCTTTTTCTTTTGTTTTTGGACGTTTTTTTTGTTTTTTTTTACCTCCACGATGTTTTTTTTGCTGGCTAACGAGGGGAGCTAGCTTTAAGCTAACTCGGAGACTCTCCTCCTCTTCCTCAAAAAAAAACAAAAAGAAAAAAAAGTGTGGTTGTTTTTATATACACGACGCTTTGGATGCATCTTAGCTACAGTTTCATCCCCCCTTTTTCCTCTCTCGAGTGTGTACCTGTGGTTTGTTGTGAAGACTTCTCCTTGTTTTTATTTTTTGGGGGGGCTAGTTAGCTTAGCAGCGTCAGAGGCTTCTTCTTTTTGGGGTTTTAAATCGATGCAGAATTCTCCCTGATCGATTACTGCACACTATCCGACTACAAGTTGATCGGCATTTTTGCAGGGTGTTTTCTTTTTGCAAGCAGAGGAGAACTGGTCTGATTTGCTGGGGTACTTTTTGTGCCTTTTTACTTGGTGGTAGCCGGCTAGCTCAGGGCCTGTGTTTCTCTCTAATCGCCTGATGGTGGCGCTGTCGGTGTGTTGTGGATGGTTTAGGTAATTTCTTTTATTTTTTTTTATTTATTGTTTTGATTATCCTTAGACTCTTTGTTTTTCTGGCTCATGCTGGAGTAGGTTTTTATTTTTCCTTTTCCCATGATGAAGAGAGATTTTCCAGATTTTTATTTTTATTTTTATTTTTTTTTTGGGACTGCCAAGTGGCCTCAGTTGTGTTACATAACGTTACAAATACACATTTTGTTAATTAAACGTTTATCAATCTGAAAGAGTATTATGGCTGTTTATGTGTTTATCAAACTCAATTCACGCCCTCACATTTACCCCCAGGCCGCAGGTACACCCATAAGCCCCATTTGAGCTATGTTAATTACACTTAGAGGATCCTAAAGAGTGGATTTTATAAGATTGTGTAAAGAAATAATAATGCATCCTAGCATTTATCACATTAATGAGTGTTACTAGTGAAAGCCTGTCCACATTATCTTCTGCTGTCCTCCATTTGGAGATGGTGAAACTCAGCTTGTTTACCTTTTTTATTGTCATATTCTACATTTATTTTTGATTTTATTCATATGTTACAAGTCAGCAGTTCCTAACCCGTTAAATATGTCACTTAAAACATGTATTCCTCCGTTGTTAGTGTGTGAAATACATGTGACTATAAATTTATGGATTGGCAAAACTCCATGAAATTTACCTGTGAAATGAATTGATAATCTTGCTTATGTAGTTACACCTGTAAAATCTGACACCTTGAGTAATCAACATTTGCTTTCAGTTTGTCTAAACAGTTAAAATATTGATGAGTTCCCATGATTTGGTAACATTTAAGGGATTTTCTTTATGTACTGAGCCTCGTCAGGAGGCTCGTGGTTGAAGTTGATCCTCTGCTGACATTCACCTGCACTGTTTATACGACATACCAACTCCTCTCTGAGCTCCTACAACCATGTTTTAATGAGGGCTACACAAACATAAACATATGTGACCTAACTAGGGCCGACCCAATGCACTGTTCTGTGTCCAGTTAGGGATATGATCGTAATGGTTTCTGTGTACTGTATTCTCTCACTTCTCATAGCTTATGTGTAAAAGCAGTTAGATGTTGCACTGAAACATGCATTAAGGTCAGGTTGCAGTCTCAAAGTGGTTAGTTGTAATGGGATTTTCTTGGAGAGGCACCCCCCCTTTTTTTTTTTATTTTTTTTTTATTATTTAATTTGTTAGCCCCTGTGTTTCTGTGTTTGCCTCGTCCCTGACTCTCTGTACACACTCCAACCAGGTAAGACTTGGTACAAGATAACCCTGCTCAGCTTGACTGAGGTGTGTTTTCTGTCACCTCAGTATAAATCGCGAGGGGCGAAGGTGAAGGTCGAGACACCAGCCCAAACTGATCCCAGCCCACAGTGTCAAACATCAGACAGACGACAGCCCTGCACACAGACGCTATGGAGTGAGTGATGAATGTTCGACCCCCCTGTCAGCCAGGGGGCGTTACTGTTGATGCCACTACTGTTTTTTGTTTTTTTTGCCTTCATGTTTGCTGTGTCAGGGCTCACTTCCCATCTCCAAATTCACACAAGGCTCTGGGCTCCACTGAGTACTCAGAATCCTCCCTTGTGTCTGTCACAATGAGGGTGTCTATATATTGAGAGAAGGGCTGCTCACACACTCTGTTAATACGTCGTCATATGAGACTAGATAACCTTTTAGCATTTTGGCTCTGATAGTTGTGGTGTAGCTTAAATGGTGTCCTTAAATGGTGCATTACAGCTAAGTAGTTGTCTGAACATGTGTTGTACTGCTCTTGCTGAGTGGAATAGTAATTAATCCCCACAAACAAACCTCCACTTTTTTTTTTTTTTTTTAATTTAATACAGTATGAAGGCACCAATATACTAATTTAAAATGTCTGTTAATGATTATTGAGTTAAAATAATGTGTGGTTTTTATTTTTAGTGTCTATCACTTCTAAACCTCAAACTCTAAACAGTAGACTCTGCCTCACAGCTTTGGAAAATTAGACCTTCCGGCACATTATGTTGAGATTATCATTTTTAAAAGGCCAGTAAAATAAAACAGGTCCCCGTTTGTGTCTCTCAGGTGGAAAAGAAGGATGGTTATCTTGAGCTGAACCACGTTGCGTAATCTAATCACAAAGATCTGTTAATGGACAATGAATTGCTGTCCTAAAAATCCTTGAAAGTTTGTAGGTTTGGGGATAAACAGCCGTCACGTAGACCTTTTTTTTTTAATTTACTTTTTTATTTTAAATATAGCTCAGAAATTAATCTATATACGTTACGTTTCTCCATCCTTAGACATGTAAACATCCTGCAGAAAACACTGGTGGTGGTTAATTGTGTTGGTGCAGTTACTGTATAAGGGATTTAGCAGGGATGTTGTCACTGTCCTGGGTTTTAACTAGGGTTTTGTTATATTATGTGTGGCCCATATTGGGCCTTAAGTGCGCTTTAATACTCTATAGTAGTCACCTGGTAACAGCACACTTAAACACTTAATTTTTTTAAAGGTTTATATGTTACTGTTCTTAGTAAATGCAGTAATGTGCCTTTTTTTTATATTTTTTATATTAGGGACTACATTTAGTCAATTTAGTCACAAAAGGGTAATTTTGATCCCGAATATAAAGTCTGGTCAGTTTGAGTTTGGCCTCAAATATGGATGATCATTGTATAATTTGTAATCTAATTGCACCTAATTTGCTTGGTTTGTTGGAGCACGTGCTGCCAAATGAGAAATTAATTTGATCTTTTATGTTTTTGTTTTTTTCCATTACTCAAGATTATTTTTAGACTGAGGGAACTGGTGATCATTTGAAATAAGAAGGGAATAAAATTATGCAGCTACATTTGCGTCTTGTAAATTCTATGCAAGTTGGAGCAGATTTAAAATCAAAGCATCAAAATTAGGCCAAGTTTGCCACTGTTGATACCAACAGTATAAATGGCGTTGTGTCAACCCATAACTTCCGCAGTTTTCTCCTTATTGCCGTTTTAATTTCCCGGGGAAAGCCTGTTGATCATGTCCTGATTCAGTCGCCACAGCTGGGTGGGCTCTCGAGTATCTGACCCAGCGACAGCAGCGGGTAGTTCATAGCGGTGAAGGTCACTCATTGTGCCACCAATTCTGGGTCTTGTGTGTGTGTGTCTGTATGTTTTTCTGCCAGTCGTTCACCCACAACCTCTGCCCTCATGGCCGCCAGCAACGTCACGAACAGGACCGACCCCCGCTCCCTCAACTCTCGGGTCTTCATCGGCAACCTCAACACCCTGCTGGTCACCAAGGGGGACGTCGAGGCCATCTTCTCCAAATACGGCAAGATCGTGGGCTGCTCCGTCCACAAGGGCTACGCCTTCGTTCAGTTCGCCAATGAGAGGAACGCCCGAGCTGCTGTCAACGGGGAGGACGGGAGGATGATTGTTGGACAAGTACTTGGTAAGGATTTCTTTAAACTTTCTGGAATGAGGGAGGGAGAAACATTCAAAGAAAAGCTTTTCTTATCTTTTTAAAAAGGCTCCAGATGGAACAGTTGGTTCTTTGTTGTTTTTTTAGCTTGAAATAAAAGCACTATTATTTAAAGTCCTTCATCACCGATTGTGTATGTTTAATAGTTGTTTGCGAAACAATATTTTTTCCTTCTGATGATAATATTTATTACCATCGGTGGTCAAATTAACAAATACCTCTATCAGAAAACGTTTCCCCCAGCAGCAGATAAATGTGAGAACAACTTTTCTAATAGGAATGTAAAAATATATCACGATTCAAATCGATGAGATAAAAAATGAATCACTATCAATCGTGGTATTGTAAGTGTTCAGTTTCACTTTAACAAAGAAAAGGACATGCATGTGTACAGTTTCAGAAATAAACAATTCTATAATTTGATATAGAAAATGTATTTTGTAAATTATTATTTTTTTGTCTGAGAAGTAAAACACTTTCAGTAATTTATCTTCAATCTGATTTAAAGAAAATCTGAAATTGTGTCGAATCATAAGTAGAGTGTATCGTTACATCTCTACCCTCTAGTGTCAAACTCTGCACATGCATCATTCTGCACAGTGAAGACCAAAGATCCAGGAGAAATGACCATAAGAAACACATTTTAGTGAAGGGAGACGGTAAATCATTGTCAGACTGTTAGAAATATAAATATTGAGACTAAATTTGAAGTCCTGTTCTGTTTTTCCTCAGACATCAACCTGGCTGGAGAACCCAAACCTCACCGGTCAAAAACCACCAAACGCTCAGCTGGAGACATGTACAGGTCAGTCACAGTGATACTTACACTAATAATGTTACAGCTGATACACTGAAAGATACCTCAAGTAAATGTGGTGAAGAGGAAAAAACAACAGCAAAAAAAAACCTTTTCAGGAACTGAACCAGAAAAGTAAATAAAAATGTAAAAGCTGGCCATCACCTTGCATGTATTTCCTCACACGGGCTCTTCTCATTCTTCTTCCTCTACAGCAGTTCCTCCTTTGAACTCGACTACGACTTTCAGAGAGACTATTACGACAGGTGAGTAAAATGTTTCCATTTGTCTGTTTGTTTAAAAGAGACCTTTTAACCTTTTCTGTCACTCATCAGTCAGTGTTTCTCTGTTCTCTTGGTCCTGAACTTCTTCCTGTACTGCAGTCACTCTGCTTGTGTCTGCACAATGATCTAATTATGTTTTGTTAAACTTTCAGTGTGTAAGAGCAAGTGACGCTCTTTCAAAACAGTTTTTACCTCATTGAATATTCACCAGAACTGGAAAGACAGAGTACTCAAGTCTGTTAATGTTCTGTGTTTTTTTTATATTCTGTGTTTGATCCCAGAATGTACTCGTACCCGTCCCGCGTTCCCGCTCCCCCTCCCCCCTTGTCGCGGGCCGTGATCCCGTCTAAGCGCCCGCGGGTCAGCCTGAGTGGAGGAAGCAGCCGGCGAACCAAGAGCAGCTTCTCCTCTTCCTCCAAGAGCAGTCAGCGGACCTCCTCGTCCAGAACAAGTAAGTCTCTGCTGCTGCTCCAAGACTTTCTGAAGCTTTATCAATCGCTTTTTGGAAATTAGAGGGTAGCTGCAAAAACTTCTCACTTGAGATAAAAACGAATAATAGTTATTGTTATTGGAGCACAGAGCACAAAGGGACAGTAGTTAGGGAGAGTCAACTGATTGTTTGATCGTTATGTTTAGATTTAACACTAAGGATAATTAATCCAAAAACTGTTAATCAGTCAATGAAAATAAACAATAGTTGCAGTTAGTCCTAGTTTTCTTTTTTCTTAGTAACGTCACAGCCCTACGCACAAATAAAATGTACGTTCAGTGGACAGTTGTGTGTCTGGATGTGGATGATAAATACTTTGACTTCCTCACTCTTAAAGGAAAACCTCTGTCAGTGGCTTGAGTACACTCGTTTCCTTCCCCTTTCTCTGCAGTGAAAGTGGACGAGCTGCAGACCATCAAGCGGGAGTTGACCCAAATCAAAAGCAAAGTGGACGACCTGCTGGAGAGCCTTGAGCGCATGGAGAAGGACCACAGCAAGAAGTCAGGTAGGGGGCAACACTGTGTGCTTTATTGGGGGGGGAGGAGAGTCTGACCCCTCCCTGTTGGTTTTATTTATCTGTAGGAGGAGATTATGACTAGATGGGTTGTAAACTAAAACCTACAGAACAGAAATATCAGCCACAGTGTCTGAGTGCGTCTTGTAATCTGAGTTTTAATATAACGAGCGATGATTTCTAAACACGCGTTCCTGTTTGGCAGAAGCTAAGAGTATGAAAACGGAGCCAGGAGAAGTGACTTCACCGCCGCACCCAAGCAACAAGAAGGATGATGGGATGAAGAGAGACCGGGAGAGCCAGGAGCTGAACGACTCAGATGAGGATGATGAGGATGAGGAAGAGGAGGGAGACCTGCTGGAGGAGGAAGAGGTGAGACTGAATCAGTTATGTCGTGTTAAACCCGGGGCCAGATGCATAAAACTGCACATTTAGGTGTAGTAATCTCTCCACACACACACACACACACACACACACACACACACACACACACACAACAGCAGTCTTTTCATTAGATTTATGAAACCTTATGTACGTCTGTTCCCACGTGTTTTTCCCCTCATACATCTCAGTCAACCTGAAATATACACTGGCATTTTTAGCCTATCAAAAAATCAGCCAGGCTAATATATCTGCTTATATTAGCTTGTTGCAGCTTTTATCTTTCCACTGTATTTTTATTTTTTAAAGGTTCTTTTTGGAGCTCAGTAATCTCATTTTTTTTTTATTGGTCTGACTATATTAATGCTGCAACAAGTTTGAGTTGCACCTAAATAGATACTTTTTCAACACCAAAAGTAGCTCACCAGTATATTTAAGTGCTGTACACGCACACAAAATGCACACCAACAATCGGAGATGCCGTTTAAAAAGAGGGAACCTAACACACGGGGGAATAAACATAGTACATGTGTGCCAAAGGAAAATAAATGATGAAAATAAAAAATAATTTTGTAATCCTAAAGTAATCTCTCTTTTTAAACCTTTTGCTGTAAAGTCTGACCGCTGCATATTTAAAGTGTTAATCACATTGCGACCCACCACTGTCTACGACATTTTTTCCCACGTTCGCTCATACAAACTTGCTTTTTCACCCCGCAGGTCAAGAGTCAAGAGAGGGAGGATGAAGAAGACGACGAAGAAGAGGAAGGCGAGCACGTGGAAGGTGACGACGACGACGACGGCGACAGTGTCAACGGCGAAGAGGACTCGTAGACACGGACCACACCGGCGCATGCGGCGTACACACGCAGCTTCCAGTAGGAACTCGGACTCCTGTTTTAACACTCATCTTGTAGATACAAAGCAAACAGTGCACACACACACAAGCATGGTGCACACACACACACACACACACACTGTTCCATTTCCCCCAAAAGCTGTTTATTTTTTCTTTTGTTTATTTTGGCCAGTTGTTCAGTATCACTGTAACAGGAATAACTAGCTGTAGGTTCCAGTTTGTGTTTTTACTGCGTCGTTACTGGTCTTCAGGAGAAGGCAGAAACATGGACTGTTAATGTTCTCAGAGACGACAGCTCGACGGACATTGTCTTAACGCGAGGACGAAAATTCAGCTACAAAAGACCGTTTTTAGATTCAGTGTGTTTGTTTTTTTTCCTCATCGGTGAGTTTGTTTGACCTTGTGTGTCTGTATGTTAATGTCAGGTTTTTTTTATACTATTCAGTTTAACTGTAAAGGAATAAATTGCAATAAAATATTAAAATGGAAAACGCTGCTTTTTTTTTTTTTTTTTTTTTTACAAATTACAAAAGTAAACCGGGGTATTTCCCACATCCTGGAAAACCTGAATATTAAGGGACAGGTTGGTTGGTTAGTTTTTCCCCGTCGTGAAAATATCCTGGATTCAACACTGAAAATTATTTGTATTTTAGCTCCTCATTTAGATCACCTATGCAAACCGAGGTTAGAGGAAACTAGTCAAATCACCAGAGATGCCACAAAAAACAAACAAGCTGTGGTGAGAGCAGTGGAAAGCGAGCTAAGCCAGAGTGTCACTTAAACACTGAGCACTCTTCTGGAATGAACCTGAGAGACTGACCTGCAGCACTAAAGAAAATGAGGAATAAAACAGTTTAAATGTGTAAATACTTGGCCTATCGGCAAATGATATCACCATTTGTGAGCAAGTCAAAAAACTCCTGGAAAATGATTTCTTAAAGAGAGTGAACCCCGTGAACAAACACCGATATATTTGAGAACCACTGGATTACCACCAACACTACCTGTTGTAAACATCCATCCACACAAACAAGTAGACCATAGTTTCAGCTTTTATTATTTTAGATGAACTCTTCCTTCAACAAATATTTTACAGTCACAGTAAATTAATTCATAAATATTAACATAATATCCTAGTTGGATTTTCCCCTTCAAGGGTGTTGACTGTTTGTGGTCGTTGAGGTTAACTGCCAAGAGACACACCTCAGACTCATTCCACCGGTCTATTTGCAAAAACAGCTTGTGGCGCCAGATAAGATCTAGTTTGTTTACACGAGTGTAACACTAGAATCACGCCAACTCTTCCCCATAGTGCAGAACACTCGAGTTATTTAAATACTAAAACCACAAGAAGTCTCTGCAAATAACATATCAATAGTTGTTTTTGCTTTTCAGCTCAAAGTACACGGTGCATGGTACATACATGGTGCAAAATATACTTTAAATGACTAAATAGGTTCATTAAAAAGTTTTATACATAATTTGTGTGAATCCTGTGCATCAGTCATCTTTTATTGTATCCGACTGGCTGCAGCTTCCCATTAAGTCCTTCAGGCTCTCAGCAGGACGGACAGTGTGAGGACACTCAGCAGGAGCAGCACAGCTGGCAGGGACAGAGACACAAAGGGCGTTTATAAGGTGATGTTTGTTCATTAGACGTTTATTCTTTCATGACACAGTAGCCGGGCAAGGATGGTTTTGTTACAGTTGGTAGCTCTTATTTTTTTTGTTCAGATTTCTCAGATATCAGTCTGCCTCCACCCTCCACTAATAAAGTTCAACGGCTTCGTCGCTTTACGTTAACAATGTCCTGATGTGATCGATCACTTCCCGTCCATTTTCCCATAAAAGGTACCAAACTGCATTGCTTTTTTTCCAGAATCTTTTCCCACGAATTTACAATCACATATTGGTAAAATAGAATAAAACCCCATATTCATTGGCCCTAATAATGTTATCTTGCAGGTGACACAGGTCACATCCTTCTGCACAAGTATCAAACAATTCATGTAAGCTCAGGTTGTGGAGGAAGTTTGCTTTAATTGACCTACTTGATTTGGTCTGTTTATAGTAGTCAGATTGTTTGCGTATAAATGTAATGTTGTACCAAACCACAAAGACATGGATTGTGTTAAATCAGGCCACTGTATCCCCTCTGGTGTAGAGCATCTGAAGACCTTAAACATAAGTGCAAGTATATAATATAATGTGCTGTGTGTTGTTTACCATGAGGGTGGACAGCTCCAGATCCTGCTGTCGTCATAGAGGTGCTGGGTGTGGGTGCGGGTGTGGTGGCGACATTGCTGGCCGAGTTGCCGAGGTTCAGAGGGCCGCTGTTCAGAGTGACGTTGAAGGTACCGAGAGCATCTGAACAATTATAAGAGGAGACGAGAGCAGTGGGAGGTTAGAGGTTAGAGTTGTCCTCATCGACAGCTGTGTTAGTTTAAAGTCACAATAAAATGCATTGAATTCACAGTTTAAATATAAAGTAAATCAGTATCAGAAAGAGAAAACAGTAAATGCTTCGACTTGAAAATCTGTGATCCAGATTTATATTTATTGCTAGCCTGTACGCTGTTTATCTGTATTCGTAGCCGTATTTTTGCTATATTTAAATAAGTAAAGATAATTGCTAAGACAATGCTAATAGTTTGTTTTAATCTTGCAAAAACATCCCTAAAAGTGGGTTGAGTGTCTGAAACACTATTTCACATTTAATTCACATTCATTGAGTTTCTATATCTTGCTTACCAGGGGAAAATACATCAACAACAAATTCTGTTTCTACAGGGAATATACCTGTACTGTGCAATTATGTAGCTCTTTATATATCCTATATATAACCTATATTTCCCTTAAATTCCACTTACTGTGTAGTTTTATGCTGTGCAATTACATTTATTTTTTATTCTGTGTGTGTATTTTCTTATCTATTTCCCCAGTGTGGGATCTACAAAGTCTTATCTTATCTTGAATCATGTTGTTGACCAATATGTTATGTACAGTGTGTGTTGATTTCTTACTTCCATCAAATGTCCCAGTCCCGAGGAGGATGGAGAAGGTGGTATCTTCGTTGGCTCTGGTCTGGGTGGCGTTCACATTTGGGATGTTGAACTCACACTTGATCACGCTGCCGTTCACCGTGCCTCGAATTTCTTTCACAATCTAGGAAGGTAATGTGACATAAAGTAAGTCACCTTTAGGTAAAATATACAGCATATAACACATTTATGCAGAGAATAAGACGAGAAGTTTCTGATTTGAGGCCCCTCACCCTCTCTATGGCACTCTGCTCATTGTTAGAGTTGTTTCTCAGCATTGTCCGGAAGAAGAACGACCCATTGTTGGAGCTGTTTTGAGCGCAGATGAAAAGCATGGTGGTACCCTGAGGAAGGAATTAGTGGTGAAAGGATGAGATGACTTCCTCGTAGTGAAGACAATAACAAATTCCACAGTCATACACAGCGTCTTTTGTCAGGGCTGGAAAATGTGTCAAGAATAAGTGATGAAATAGTCGAGACAATAAGTTTCAAGATCTTCTTGTTTGTTCACCTGTGAATGTTTTTGGCACCATTGTTTTTGTTTTTGTTTTTTTACTTCCTTGTTTGTTCTTTCATGTCAAGTTTTCACATTCTGGAAAGTTTTGCATCACGCAGTATGTTTCATAGACACACAACTCGCTTGTCTAAAAACTGTGGAGAATATTTAGATTGAAAGTCACTTGAAGCAAAAATTATATCTTATGAAAAGCTAAAACCTGCAGTAAAGTAAATTGTATAAGAAAGGTGTAAGTAACTTGTTATTTGTCCAGGTTGAACCTTTTTTTTTTAAGTGGTTCAACTGCCACTTTTAAATGTTAATTAAAAAAATATCATTCATGCATAATCCCTAAAATAATCACTCTAAAAGCTCAATAAAAAGGTAAATGTAAGTTTGATAAAACAGATTTTATATACAATATTCCCGTTCATTGTAATAATGAACTGCTATAAACTGTCAACTGCAGTGTTTGTTTAATTTCTGCATTCTGTGTGACCCTCGGTGAATCTCACGTTTCTCACTAAACTCTCAATTCAACTACAGTAGTTTTAGTATTATTGCAAGATGATTAAAAAAAATGGTTGCCATGACTTTAGTTTAATGGAAAAGGTTTGGGAACTCTTGTTTTCCACTCGTTGTTTTCCTTGTTTTTTGGAGTTAAATTATTTTGTTTTATTTTTAATTTGTCTGAATCATTCTGCTTTATAAGCTACATTTCACATTAAATCACATTCATTAAACATCAGGTCATCTATAGCTGCGAATGTTACACCTCTATTCAATCACCATGCTAGGTAGCTGCTAGCATCATAAGCTTATGTAAAAAAAAAAAAAAAAAATTTAAAAAATGTTATCTCTGTAATGCTGTAAAAGAGCAAGCTTGTACTGCTCCACTATAACTCAACTAATTGTATTATAAAGTAATAAAACACCAGTTTATTACTCATCTGTGAAAACATGGCAGCCATATAGCACCTGTTAGGACTCAATGATCTATTCTTTATATACAGCCTTCAGTATTTTAGAAGATAAATATTCAGTTTTTCTTCAGGCGGTACTTATCGCCTCAATAAATAATGTATCAGGTCATATCTAGCAGGTATATGAGGAGAACTAGGTCAATAAAAGTATAAAAAAGTAGCGAGTCAATTTGCTTTTGACGCAAGCTCTGAAATGTTAACAACAGGTGTTGTATGATATGATATTTGCCAGGTGTCTCCCATTTCATCTCATAAAACTTGTCTCGTTCATCTGGTGTATTTACATTTTGTTGGCTGAACTTCACAGTGGACATTTCTGCCTTACACAGCATTACATCTGGTGTCTGGGATCTAGTCTCATCTGGGCCATCTGGTCTTATACAGTCCTCTGAAGGAGCAGACGTATGGCCAAGTCCTTTTTAGAGGATCCATCCTTTGATTTGGGACAATATACTGAGCTATAGAGTCATGAGTTTGTCCTATTTTACATATATAACACTTCTGTGTGTGTTTTTACCTCTGAAGCATTCACAGTGAGTCCCAGAGCGATGTATCCTTCGGAGTCTCCTCTGAGTTCGATGGACAGTTCAGCGCCGTTGGTAGCTGACGTGTTGGCAACCACAGACCCAAACAGACAGCTGCTGGTTCCAGAAGGATCACAGTTACCTGGCGTCTCCACACACAGTTTAGTGACTCCACAACCGGTCCGAGTGATGTTCACCTGGTAGAAAACACACATATGAGCAGAGTCATTTATACACCAAGTCACAAGCTTAAAACATCTGCACCTACTGTACTCTCAATGGACTAAATTATGTTCTCCAGCTGGATTATGACAATATTTTGTGGTAAAACTACTATTAGTACATTTTTGAGAATACATGCAATACATTGATTTGCCTTCAAAGCTTAAATTGACAGCCAGAGGTTATTAAAATACACCAATACAACACCAAGTTTACACAACTTCAGTTTATATGTGACGAGGAGCCACTGAAAGCTGCTGAATAATGTCTTCTGTGGCTGTGGAGAAGCTTTAGAAAATCAGAGATATAAACTATAGAAAGGAACTATTGAGTCACAACATATAGGAGGTGAAGCTTCCAGCATTTTGGGGATTTTAAGTTCTCCAACTTTATGGAAGTGCAGTATGGCTGGAGTAGCTCTTTAAAACCAGAATCATGAAATTAAATATAACCTTTGAGATGTGAAGAATAAACAAATACTGATTAACTATATAGCTGAGGAGGATTTTTACTATAAAAAGAGCCAGATTTGTAAAAAACGTATCACTTTATTGTCAATTCTAAAACTCATTATAGCTGGTAAACGTCCTTAAACAAACGTCACATTGATGTGTTTGAGGAACAAAGGTCAAGATGGTGTTTACACAGAGAGCATTAAAGGGAAAAAACCCACCTCTGTATTACTGGCAAATGACAAATGAGCCGTTCCTTGGACACCTGGTGCCACATAGACCATGAACGCCGCCACCAACAGGATCAGTCCTCGTTCCATTTCTAACAGGAGGGGACAGAAAATAAACTTAATAAACAGATAAAAAAAAGGTCTGATTTTAATAACTCCTAGAAATATTAAAACTGTTCTGAGCATCATCACACCCAAAAACATTCAGTATTAAAACAATTTATTTAAGCATATTCATAACATAAGTGTTGTATTATACAAAAGCATATATATATTCATAGATTAGCAGTTACATTATGAATGAATGCGTTAATTAAGTTTTTCCTACTTTGTATCAAACATAAACACCTTAAAGTTAAAGCAATTTTTTCACTTTTTGATCATAAAAAACCCACTTATTAAACCACAATATTTCCATTTTGTGGAGCTATTTAACTCTTAAATCATCATATTTTGTATCGTACAAAACACAGAGGAATATATATTAAATCATCTAGTAACTATCACTTGAAATTACCCTTAATATATTTTATAAACTAATAAAAAATAAATAATAAAAAACTAAAAGTAACAGTGATCAATCAGGAGATACAAAACTAAAAATGTGAGTCTTTACCTGAGTAGTGAGAGTAAAAAACGCTGAGCAGTGGGAAATGTTCTTAGTTCAGTTGTTTCTGCTCCTCTGTGTGAAAATGGTCAGTAAGGGTTGATTTAAATCATCAGTGCTGATGCTCAGCGGTGATGATGCTGGTGGAGGGGAGGGAGAAACATCCTGCAGGGGGCGGGGCTTTGTGAGAATACACCTGACTGCCTACCTGCCTGGAAGGCATTCTCTTCAGGAAGCTGTTTCTCTGAAAAACGTCTCATGATTGTTGAGCGGGACATTTCTGCTGAATAAGATTTCTTGACGTCACAGAGATAGAAAGATAAGAACTAATTAAAAAGGTTATTGTAGTTCAAAGTTTGGATTGCTTATTGTTTACATTAGCTTCTTAAAATGTATTCAGTGTTTTGGTTCACCCAAATTATTAATATGGTTTTATATTTTAAAAAAGCATTATTTGTTAGAAGCTGTTTTTAAACACATTTTCTTATATAATAAATTCAATTATCTGCACGTTAAATCAGTGATTTCAGTTAGTTAGATATGAAGATGATGATGAAGGATGTTTGTTTGCATAGATACAGATGAGTTCAAAGTGTTTACATATAAGGCAAATAGAAGAACAACAACACATTCAGCCGATAACCGATAATTTCATATTTTTTTTTTTTTTAAAAGAAGTTGATCACCTGTAGTTTTTACACCCCTCATTGTGAGAAAGGTTAAGATGTAGTGAGCAAAGATGGTTGATTTATTATTCTAAATCAACAACAACAACAACAAACAACAACAACAAACAACAAAAGACAACAGTTCTTTAAATGTTCATTTATTTTTTCTAGTACATCAAAAAACTTCCCAAACATACTTTCGGCTTCCATAGAACATAAAACACATCAATCGTTTTGCATTAGAATTCAAATTATTATTATTATTATTATGGACTGATCATTTATTGTCTGTAATTTAATTATCTGGAATCACACAGTGTGATTACTTTCTGTGTCACCTGCCAGTGACTCAATGTCACCAAATGACAGAAACCGGCTCTTTGGTTGTAATCGAGCCAACTGAAAGCCAGCCAGTAACCGTTGTGATCTAACATGCCTATCAGGTTAATCATACATTCAGTATTCCCGAGCAGGAACGTTTTTGTTAGTTTCCGGATGTTTTTGGGTACAATTATGAAATTATGAAACATTAAACACAGAGTTTATGTGAAAATAACGAAAGAGAACACCACAAATACAACAGTACACTTGCAGAGATTAAACTGGGAGTTATTGCGCCGTCTATATTATGTACTGTCACTTTAAATTAAACCAGATTAAGTTAAATTAGGTTTATTTTTCAAGTAGCCAACATTCAATATGGCTAGATTCCACTTTAAACACACCAAAAATGACAAGGATTTGGTATTTCTACCTCTGTTCTCTCACATGAATCTCTCTCCTGAAACCGAGACTGATCAGATTTCTTTTGTTATCACCGGTTCTTAAAAACTGGGCATACCTCTGCTCAACAACAGGAGGAAACTCTGGAAATGATAAATTCAGGACACTGTTTTTGTGACATTAGGGAGAAACCTCCATTATTTCAGTTATTGTTTAAAACCAGCCCAACCCAATAATTACTCTGATTACTGTAAAGGTAAAACAAAACATCCTTCTTTGCGTCTCCTGAAACTCAATCTGAAGGTGAAACTCAACTTGTCTGCAGCTGCTTTGAGCCAGAGCTCTAAAAACAAGTTAAATATGTATACTACCGAGCCAGATGTTAGAAATACTGAGTTTTTATTAACTTATTCAATTCAATGTTCTATTATAGCAGTTACCAACAGCGGTGCGGAGGGGCCTCTTTTTTTTTAAGTAGCCCATCAAGCAACAGACAAGGTATTATAAACAGTGACGGGTAAGCCTACTACTTTTGGGTCAGTACCACAATAATTAACTAGAATTATCCATTGTAATTGTAACACACACACATATATATAACCTGCACTACCCCACTGGTTACCAATTGTTATAGCTGAGCCTTTGAGCCAGCGTGCACAACAGCAGCACCCTGACGCTGTTTGAATGGAACCGAACCATAATTAGTATCATTGGTGACGCCTGTGTTTACCCAATAACAGTCAAAATGGCGGCTGTGAAAAAGGTCTTAAACTCGGTACACCGTAATGCGATAAGTTATTTTAACTTTAAATTTGAATTGAAGTAAGACAAACTCAGTTTAGAAAGTAAAAAAAAATATATTCTTAAGCTACTTCGCTAATTATATTTTTTTAACTTGTTAAATGTTAAAGTAATCAGTTTCAACAATTTTCTTGCGTTAAATTAACTCATCTGGTTTTACAGTGTAGTTTTTCTTGTATGCCGCCTAAAAAAAGGCTTAAAAAGATGTATGTTCAGAGGGTTGACCCTTCCTCGACCCCACCCTCCACCCTCCACCCATACCTGTCCCACATTTGAATGTCCTGCTTCCAGTGAGAGGTAAAATAGCAGACAGGGATGACATGAAGGTTTGAAAGGGGAATTTCCAGCAGCCGTTTGATGTCAGGCTATTGACGTCAACATGGCTGTCTCTTGAGTATTTATTGAGTAAATATCTTTCTTTATTAGAATTGTTGAAGAAATCTGGAGCGCAGTGATTTAAAAAGCTTTTAATATCTTAATAATAATCACTGTCCTCTCAAGTGCCTCAGATTTTCTCAAACACCTTTTTTCCTACCTGAGCCATCCTCCAACCATCTTAAAGTGTTACTATCTTTAAAAATTGACTTGAATAATTCTTGAATATTGATTATGTGAATATAGGGATTTTTTCAAATGAAATTGTTCACATTAGGCTCACCTTCAAGTTCAGCTCTTCTATAAATCCTTGGAATTGTCTTAATGTTGTAATATTTATGAACAACATGCATCCTTCATAGTGAAGGACATTTAGTTTAAAACAGGTTTAATAGTGATCCCTCATCAAACAGACTGCAGGGCCATGCAGGTCTGCTGTCTCCACACTGATTGGATCTCAGAGTCTGTTTGCTCTGTAGATCTGGACTGTTTGACCAAAATACACACCTTAAACAGGCTGTGGCGGATGCAGTGTGTGTCTGTGCTTTGTAAAGAGAGACAGAACAAATACTGAGAAAAAAATAGAGTACAAAGTAACAATATGGCAACACGAGAGGCATTTCTTGAAGAAAATGAGTGTGAATGAATCATTTTATGAGAACTCTCTGACCTTAATGCATTTGTGGAGTTAAATGTGTAATGGGAGTGAATGTGGGTCATCATGAAGAGCTCATTCATAGTTGATCTATGTGCAATACTGAGCATGTTGAAATATATATAACATATGTCTGTGTGCTTTTTAGTCATGTTAGCAGCATTTTAGTCCAGACTGAACCATCTCAACAACTACTGGATGGCTGTGAAACATTGATGCTGCCCAGAGGATGAATTTGGTGATCTCCTGACCTTTCCTCTAGCACAATCATGAGTTTTACTTTGGTACATTTGGTACAAACATTCATGTCAAACTCAGGATGAATTGTAATAACGTTGCTTCTATACATCATTTGGTAAAAACATGACTGCCCTGTAAAACAATCATCCTGTACTGCCGTGGTTTCTACGTTTCTAACATTAAATAAACTGACAAAGTGGCATATTTTATGGATATTATATATTACATTCATTGCAGAGAGCGATTTGGATGAATTTTAATTATTTCCTGTGAATATTACATCAGAGATTAGATTATATATTTTTAGGAACTTCTAATACAATTCTCTGTATGCATTATGAATTGTTTATTTTTCAACAGGCTTCTTTTTTTTTGACAAATTCAGTGTTTCCTCTCATTGTTCTTTTAGCTCTTCTGCTTGTTTTAACTGCCGACTCTTCTAATGCAGCACGAGGCTGTTTATCAGAGACTGAAGGCTCTGGGAATATAGTTTGTATTCAGATCTGAAAAGTTTAGATTTTAAATAGCAACTTTAAAAGTAACCATTTCATTTAGTTTTCTTTAGAGAAATGAATGAAATTTGAATCTTTTCTTACGCTATGTAAAATAAAGAAGGCCTTGCGACCCCCTTGGGAATCACTGCTGCGGAGCCTGCATCCTATTTTGTATCTAATTGTTCTCCAACTGTCTTCATCAAACTATAACACAGCAAATGTTGAAGATGACTACTTTTCATTGTGTCACCTGAAAAAAGAGGCAAAAATAGTTGAGTTTGACTCTTCATGAAACATTTTATTTTGAACAGGCTTCTATATGAGACAGGCCATTTCTTCAGGAAAGATGGGAAATAATATCAAAATATGAATATAACTTTTGTATGATTAATTAGATCAGTTGACACTTTAGTGCTCATAGCTACTGTAGAATGAACTGAATGATTGAACTGTGGATAATCTAACTAACGATGCGTATTATGTCCATATTGACAACAGTTTATTTTACATTTATATTTGTGTAGGCGATCGAAGCAAGTTAAAACTCGCTCAAGCTTTAAGGTTTTATACACCCAAAACATTTCTATAAAATCCAGACCAGGCTTCTAATTGAGACCTGCTTTTATTTGAATTTATACAGTAATTATGCATTTTGAGTATTATTAGTTTATTGAGTATTCCTTACTCCATCCACTCATGATGTAGATAACTATGTCCTGTTTCATGGTAAAGAGAGACGGACAGAGACAAAAAGGTTCACCGCAACAAAATAGCAACAACTACACTAATAGAAATGACACACAGACAATAGAGACTCTGTTCTTTGTTCTGCAGTGTTGTTAGTGCATTATTTCACAATCACCTGTGCAACTCTTCCTCATTGTGAGATAACAACTGTCGTCACCTGTGGCTTCTGAACACCGGAGATGAATTAGCAGAAAGTTGGCGGAAACTATTTCAGAAGCCACAGAGTGAGACGTTTCACATACTGACTTATTAGACTGTTTATTTTGGCAGGTAAGTTTGAAATGTTTTTTTAAAAAGTGTTGTTCCTCATTGCTGGTAGGCGGGGAAACTTCAGCCTCCAATCTCGCAGGATAACTTCCTGTTTTTCCATTTTTATTGCCCATAAGGATTACTGCCAGTGTTGCAGCTCTTGCTCAATACTGGACCAGGTTAAAAAATAGTTGTCAGTCATCAGTCATGGATAGAATATTTATAGAATATATATATATACATATATAGAAATACAGAAGCTCCCCTTTAAATATCTCCTGGAAATGATTTGAGTTTTGTTGTAAGAGCTTAAACATTTATAGAAAAATACTATGTCATGTCAGTACACACTACTATATAGGTGTGTTATATTAGTACATTATGTACATTATGTGCGTCATAAAACTGTGTTGTAACTAAGAATGAGTGGACTATAAATACTCGATCTTTGTCCGGCACATTGTGTGTAATGTTTAATTGCTTTGAAAAGGAAACGCTATTGAGATAAGAAGATCTTAAAATAAGATTATAATATTATCACCTTTGTTAAATAGAGACACAACTTAAACACAGATTGTTGCTACTGTTCTTTTTAAACTTCACATTTCTGTTCACTAGGACTGTTTTTGTTAGAGTTGAACTGATGGACGCAGGTTTAGTTGTCGTGTTTTGGGAAGATCAGTGTTGAGATTTCTCTGGGAAACTTTGCACACACCTTCCAGACTACGTATAAAGCTTTTTTATCAGTCTCGCCACAGGAATGTTTGGGTGTGTATGAAGTTTGATTGACAACTTTCACATTATGTTCTTTTGGTTATTGGTCAATAAATCCCAGCAGCTCTGCCCCCACTTCAGCAGGGTGCAAGGGCGTAGGAACCGGGGGGACGAGGGGGGCGAGGGCCCCGCGAGATGGGCCGCGCATCACACTTCCAGCGGCAGAGAGACGGGGCGACTGCTCCCCCAGCCGCGGCTCGAGCCCAGCCCCGCTTCGCACCCCAGCCCGACCTACCCAGCCCTTAGAGCCAATCCTTATCCCGAAGTTGCATAATACTTAGTAAGGAGGCCATCATATTTTTGACTCATGGCTGAAGTTAAGTTTCTCCAGCTCTCCCCAGGTTGGCAAAAAATGCATCTCAAAATGCATCAGATTGATGCTTTAAAATATGTAATATTCAACATTTTCTTCCGGGGGAGCATGCACCCAGACCCCCCTAGAGTGGTAATATCCTTCTCACCTTTTTCACCCCTGACCCGTTTTCTTGCCTGGTATTTAAGATGATTGTAAAAGAACATGATTTTTCCATTATCCTAACCTGTGTAACTTGAAAACGAGTAACGTTACACATCTAGAAAGGAGTTAGTCTGTCTGTGTGTTTTTCGCTTGTTCTTGACATTCCCATCAGTATTTTTCTATATTCATCTCCACTGCTTTCATATTAGAGATCAGATGAAGTTCAGCTGGACACTAACAGTGGTGAGGGTGATGCAGGGGGAGCCAGCACTGCAGAGTTGCAGGTAGCTGCTACATGAAGGGTGAGGTGATTTTAGTTTGTTGATCATGAGAGGAAGGTTTGAGGCATAAGATACAACTAAGAAAAGAAAATTTGAATTCAAATTTTGATCAATATTCTTCCTATGTTATTTATTAATCTACAAAACTGGATGATTAGGCCTGCAATTAAAGAATTGATTTGATATTTATCAGTTCATTACTGCCATTCAAAATGTGTTATTCTTTACTTTTACAAATGTATCTTTTTAGTAGAATAAAATATATTTGTGAATGTTTTGCAGTGTAGTTAATTTATGACATACTTCTGTTCACCATTAACGGATCTGTCAGGTTTCCGATATGTGGCCCCCCCAATGTTAAACTCATTCCTACGCCCCTGGCAGGGTGGCTGTGAATATCTGACATTTAGACCAAAGGTTATGTCTTTAAATCTTTTCTTGACTTAACCTTTATTCTTATTACTTTTTTATTTGAAAGTCTTGTGATTTATAAAATGGATACATTCATTTGTGTTCAGTGAAGGAGGAAGTTTTCAGATCCTTTACTTAAGTGAAAGTACTAATTCCACACTGTAAAAAAAATGCTTTTAGTCCTGCATTGAAAATGTTACTTAAGTAAAAGTATGTAAGTGTAAACAGGAAAAAGTACACAAAGTACTCAATGAACAATAAAAGTCCCCTGTGACTGTTATATTACTATATATGGTATTATTACATAATTATTACTGTTGCAGGATTTTATTGTTGTGGTGGAACTAATTTTAAACTATTTTGTAGGACTGCAGCTATATTATTTTCTTTCTATCTATTTTCTTTTTTTTTTTTGTAAAATAATCTGAAAATAGAGAGAAATGTTGTTTCAATAACATAGAGCCCAAAGTGACACCTTCACAATGCTCGTTTTGTTCAACCAACAGTTAAAACCTCAAAATCATTACAAATAAGATTTAAATGTATGCATTTAAATCATTAAAAATAATTAAAAGAGGTAAATCCCCACATTGGAGAAGCTGGAACAATTAAATGTTTTTGCATAAAAAATTATAAACAATTATAAAAAATAGTTGCCAACTATCAAATGACTGATTAATTGAATCATCTGTACTACTGTTGGGTAGTTACGTTTATAAAAAAAAAAACATAATATTTCTTAAACTTTTCATATATTTTTATGCAGTAACCTTAATTTGTTCAAAGCTGTGAAATAATTGTAGTAAAACGTAAAAAAAAAAGTACAATATTTCTATCTGAACTGTAGCAGAGTTGAAAGCATCATAAAAGTACAACAGTTAATAAAATACTTAAATATTCTTCATTACATTCCACCACAGGTTAAAGGTCTTCTGTTTTCTTTTCTTAATATCTTGTATTTTTTCTGTTTTTATTTTGTTATTTAATGTGTATTTCTTTTTTTCTTATCTGCTGTGTTACACTTATGGAGCTGCTGTAACAAGTTTTTTTTTACCAAGTTTGGGATCAATTAAGTTTATCTTATCTTGATTTTGAACTCCTGCTCCTTCCAATAAAATATTGTTTAAAATGTTGTTAAGTATAAAGTATGGTAACATCCAAATAAACACTGAACCTACAGTAGTGGAGTAAATGTATTTACAGTACAGAGAATAAGTAACAAACGCAAGTTATAGGTGTCAAATCAAAGGCCATAAAATGAGTCATTAAATAAAATATTAAAGCTAGAAGTTGTTGCAAAGGTGAATTTACTCAACCAGAAGTTCCTGTCAGATGAACTCAAATACCCCTGTGACTGTACAAATACCCCTGGTTGAGAATCAGCGTCTGGTTTAGCTCTCTGTCGCTCCCCAGTGGACATCAGCTGTTAATCATTTTATGGGTGAACAGTAGAAACGTGTAGGGGGAAAAAAGTGTTAAGAGCCAAAACAGTATAATATTCCAATAATTTATTTGTTCAATAAGAAACCAGAACCGTCGAAAATGTTTACCCATATAAAATAACATACAGTAAACATATAAAACACAAGACATCAAACAAAATGAACCATTGCATTCAGAAGTGGTTAAAGTGCACTGAGTGAAAATCTGATTATTTAATTACAGAAATGATAATTATTATGATAATTATTCAGCCTTTATGGGACATTTCTCAGGGGACGTTTCTACCTGAGAAATGATGACTGTATGAGCGTGTTCACACACATACTGGTCTTCTTAGTGGGATAAAAATACTGGTCCATGACACAATACACACACATACACTACACACACATACACATACACATACACATACTATGCATACAACAATGTCTATAAGAAAGGCACAATATGGACTTTCCCACACTATGGAGGTAAAATGTCCTGTAGTTTTACCCTGAAACACCAAAACTAACACCATATGAACTACTATAACACCATGCAGAACTACATGTTTCCGCAGCACATATTAAAGTTTTAAATATACATTTAAAAAGGTGTAATGTCGTTATTAGGAGGCATGTATTTTACATAATTTGCTTCCAGGTCAGATTTAGCAAGAAATATGCTTTAGACGCTTTGGCAAAAAAAACATTTTTACAAAAACAACTAGCGCTTCAGTTTTTAGTTGTAAAAAAAAAAAAGTGGAAGGCAGATGCTAAAACTCCCACTGTATGTACAAGACTGGTAGTGGTCGTAGTAGTTGTAAATGCAGCTCATCAACGCCAACAGCTTTTAATCTCAGTTTTCTTTCTATTCTCTTCAGTAAAACAAAAAAAAAAAGGTTTGATGAACAGGCTTTTGGAGCAGTTAACACTATTACCAATTATCACTTCTGATTAAAGTATAGGTTCAGGAGTTATTCAAGTCTACCTGTAATACATGTATTAGCATAAGCACACATTAACATTGATTTGCCCATGTGTACAGTTGCTGTATTCATTCCTCCTGTTCATACGGGCTGCGAAGAGATTCCTTTGTAGTGCAGTCCTATTTGTCTATTTTGGTACTTTGAATTTGACGTGTTTGCTTGATGAGAATCACCAGTTTTCCCCCTCTTTTTAAAAGTCTGTCCATCTTCAACTTTACATTTCAGTTTTTTAGTAAATCTTACAAACCTGAGTCTTGATAGCCAGTACTGCTTACTGAATCAGGTCCAATGACCTTTTTAACAGCGCACCTTTTGATGAACAGGTGATACTGATACAGTCACAATTCCAACAATGATCGAAGTCCATCAATTAATAATGTTATTAGTTACACCTATAATGTGAAAACAAGGCAAAATATCTGCGGTGAAATTCAAGTTTGGTTTAACATTGGTGTAACATTCAGGAGGAATATGATATTAATAGGTAGTTTATTCATTAGTGTAGAATCACCTGAATATAGGATTTTTGGAAGTTTTACAGTAGCCTAGAAGAGACAAACCAAACACTAGATCTGCAACTACACCACTAAATGCCACTAAATCTTATTCAACTCCTCAGTTCAACACTGATCAATATTTTCCACCAGAAACGTGACATCAAGTCTCTTTTTCGGAGGGCCGAGTGCATTTAAACTTTTGGCGAACGCAAGCGTAATGTGAGCGTACCTTTTGCCATCAGGTGGTTATTATCTTAAGTTTCCTTCTGCTGCAGCTCAGCAAGGAAACATTGTCTGGGGGAAATGCAAAAACCTGGGACAAAAAGGATTTTTAAGATACCCAATTAGTTTGACTGGTTGAACTTTTAGAATAAGGACTTTAGGATTTTTTGGATGGATGTTAGAAAGCCAAGTCAAAGCCAAGGAACTCCTTTAATGTACATATGGCACATGTGTATTGTGTTAAAGTACAGCTGAAAATCACATCAAAATTTTGTTTTTTAAAATAGTAGTGTAACAGTCTTGTATTATTAAAAAGGAAGAAAAAAGGTCTTCAGGAAATATCTGTCTGTTAGGTTGATTGACAGCTGAACCTCAAATAACCCAAACCGAACCTTTAATGTAATAACTGTGTATTCATGTAACATCTTTAAATTTAAATATAAAGTCCGTCCTCCATCTGCGCGCTGGATCGTGGTCGAGATCCCCGGTGGCTATGTCTACTGTCACTTCCTCTCCTCTCTCTGTCCCTCCTCTGACTCTCTCCATCCTCTTTCCTCTTCACCCTTTCCTTCTCCTTCTCCTCCCCCTCATTCTCAGCCCCTGCTCTCTTAAACTGCCTCCCGCTCCCTCGTTTCTCCTCCCCTCTCTCCCTCTGGTCATCTCTCCTGTGGTGACTCCTCTTTGAGTCCTCCCTGTGGCTCCCTGACTCTCTCTCCGAATGCTCCCCCCTCCTCGGCACGGTTTCGTGACTCCGATGCGACTCTCTCCTCGCGTCGCCTTTCCCATGATCTTCCCTGGTCGTCCCTCTCTCCTCATCCCTCCTGGATTCTCTTCCTTCCTTGCTTTCTCTCTTCTCCTCTCTAGTTTTTGCCATCTCAGCTCTCCAGTCCCTCACTCCTCTCTCCTCCTCCGTCCTCCTCCAGCTCTCCATCCTATCACTGTGTCTGCTGCTGCTGCCTCCTCCCTTGTCTGTGTCTTTCGTCTCGTGTTTGCTCCCACTTTCACTCCTGTGGGGTCGGTCTTTGTCGCTCCTGCTGCCGTGCCTCCTTGTACTCCCACTTTCCGTCTCTTTCTCTCTGGTTATCGCTCTTTCATCCTCTCTGCTGCTCCTGCTCCTTTCACTTTCTCTCTCCGGCCTCACCCTTTCAGAATACGCTTTCCCACTCCGGTCCTCTCGTTTTGAATCGGCTGATCTGATCTGAATTTCCTCCTGTTCTTTACCGGTCTTGTTCTTCTCGTCTGTCTTTTTATTTGTGCTACTGCCTTCCTTTGCCTTGTCCCGCTGACTCTCATGTTTTTCTTTTCCAGCTGTAATTCGGTTCTCAGTTTCTTTGTCCTTCTTCTTTCTTTTCTGAGATTGTTCTTTTAAAACTTCCTCTTTCTCGGCTTTGACAGTCTCAGTTTTCTGCTCTTGTTCCTCATCAGAAATCTTCTCTAAGTTTGACTCAAACTTGCTTTCTCCCTCACCCTTTCCCTTCTTACTTTCCTTCTTTCCCTCTTTCTTAGCATCCTTTTCTCCCATTTCCTCCTCCTTCCCCATTTCCTCTTTCTTCTCCTCCGGCTCCACCTTTTCCTTCACACTCTTCTCCTCATTTTTATCCTTCTTACTTTTCAGATTTTCCTTCTCCTTCTCTGTATCTTTACTCTTGTTCTGCTGCTCCTCTACCTTCTTGTCCAGTTTCTCCTCCAGGAGGTCCAGCTCCTGCTCCAGCTCAGCCAGCTTCTTCGGGTCAGACTCAAAATCTTCTTCGACTTCCACCTCCACCTCCTGAATCTCCTCGTACTCCTCCACCTCGATGCCGTCCATCGTCTTCTGCAGCTGCGTCTTCACCTTGTTCAGCTCCAGGAGGCCGTCTTGAAGCTCTTTACATACGTCCCTGATCTTCGTGGCAAACTTAGTTTTGGCACCCTTGCGGAGCTCGTGGGAGTCTTTGGCGAGGAAGAAAACATCCAGAGCCAAGAAGAGGGCCGACATGACCCCCGTGGTGACGCTGATGGCCTGGGCAGCTTTGGCCGCGCCGCCTGCAGCACCTAAAACCTGCACGGTGCTGATGAGCTTGTCGGTGTTGATCATCAGGGCTTTTCCGGCACGTCCGCCCTCCTTCATCACATGCTTCAGGTTGTGGTTCAGAGCCTTTTTGGCAGCACTCTCGGAGTATTTCTCAAAGTCCCACTCCTGCAGGGTGTCCATACCGTCCTACAAGACAGACAAAAAAGGAAGCTAAGAAAGGAAAATAGTGTTTTCCTCTCTATTTTAAACTATTACTTCCTGGAATTATATCACTTTGCCAGAACAAACATCAAAAAACAAAAAAACGCAGATAAGTTATATTCTTATATTCTGATGTTATTCTTTCATATTTGTAAGATTATATTGTAATATTTTCAGTAGAGCAATCATTAGTTGTAGTAGATCATCTTTCAGGTGGAAAAAAAAAACAATGTCAACACTACGGAGTCTTTTTCAACTGGAAGAAACAACTGCAGGTGAGAAGCTGATTCAATAATATTAATAATATATAGTAGGCTATATAATAATAACAGATTTTGGCAAGAATATATTTTTACTTCATTGTGTAATAACACCTGAATATTGTAATACTCTGCTGCTTTTGTAATAAACAGCATGAAGGCAATATGTGACACATTTCTTCATGTTTTGTAATAAATTATTACATATTGTAGGAAATATAATAATATGGTGCTTTATGTGATAACAAACCAAAATGGAGGTCTTCATCTGTACTTTACTCACGGTATGTCTTAAACGATTAATCAAAATTCAACTTCAATAATATTAAATTAGACTGACCTGCGGTGCCCCCCTAATCTGCTGACATTTATTCTTACTGCACCAAAGTCGGTCAATGAATGAATACAATATATCTAAGATAACATCGGCTGATATATCAGTTTGGCCAGTTTATGGGTCAAGCTCTAGTTGTCACAACTACACCTCGATCTGGATACAAACTGACTTACTTATTTGACTAAATACACTTTAATTTTATACACTGAACATTAATCTCATTCAATAGATATTTGGAAAATTAAAAGCAATAAAATGTCCTCAGGAATCTCCAGTTCTGGTGTAGTTACAGTAGTTTTTGCATTACATCTCCACTCTACCTGTTTAATGTAACAAGCCTGTGTGAGATTCAGCCCCATTTACTCACCTGCACGAACTGCATACACTCTCTGATGTCTTTGATCTCCTCCTGGTAGCCCTGGATCATCTTCTCCAGCTTCTTCCGGTCCATGTTGGAGTGAACTGTGTCTGTGATGTTGGCCGTCGCTGAGGTGATGCTGCCCGCCGTCGCCACACCGATCCCCACCGCTGTGACGATAATAGATGCTCCAAAAGTGAAAGGTGCCAGAATGAGGCCTGTGATTGTCGCAATGCTGCCTGCGACGCTGGCCACCCCCCCACCCACAGCAGCTTGCACTGTTTTCTTGTGGAACATATCTGCGGCGTCAGCCAGGGCCAAGAGCTCCAGGATGCGTTGCTGTAAGGACGCCCCCCGCTTGTTGAAGAGACGCACAAACAGACGGGCTGCCATGTAGACACGATCAGCTGCCTGCTCCATTGCCCTGGAGAGATAGATGGAAGGGCTTAAACTCATGATATGGTGCATTTGTTACGTTTAAAAAGTCTAAGAAATAGCTTAATATCATCATATATATATATATATATATATATACTCTCAGTACTTCACAGCTAAATATATCAATTATTCTAATGATAAACATAATTATATTAAAACCACCTGAACAAGTTTTTGCCCAAATCGACATTTGCTGTTTATGAGTCAAGCTCCCTATAGTAGTGACTGTTTACTACAGGTCTGACAGTTCTCCATAAAACAAAAGATCCAATCCACTGCCATAATAATCCTACTTTTAGTTTTTAGGTGCAAAGTCTCCTGACAGTCCGCAATTAGATACAAAAAAATAAAAGGGTAGGCAAGATATAATAAGATAATATCCTAAAACTTCTAACTAAAATCAATGTCAGACTTTTAAAGCCTTTTTGAGGAGAGACCTGCAGACACTGGAAGGAAATAGAAATCAAACTATAACCCTATGCCTAAAAAATGTCTTCTAGATTCATTTTAATGAAAAGTTAGAACATGCTTACATTTCCTCCTCATCCTCCTGGAAATTAGATGTCTCGTTCCACTCGGCCCAACCTGAGAAATAACAAAGTTAATATATGGAGCAAATACATAAGACAGTGGTTTGTTTCTAGTTCTTAGTGGTGATTTCTTTTTGTTTTTTAGGACTTCAATTGCATGTATGAACACTGGGCTGTGTTCACTGATAACTGTCCCATTGGAGCAGCACAACAAACAAACAACAACAGTCCAAAGTAATTAAAAGTGAAAAGACAATCATACCAACCTTTGACTGTGTTCCACCACTCCATCAACTCATCATTCTCCTGAAAACAGAAACGTTTGTCAAAGAAAAGCTTAATATATGTAACAAACACAGAAACTATAAGGAGTACTATCATAGCTAATCTGTTTGGTTCAGTTAGAAACAAACATGGTGCGTTCGGTTTATGCAATAGAGTTTGAAAAAAGAGGGTCTGCCTCCAAGCGGGAATCTGACTCTTCGTTTGTAATGTGAAAGCGAAGTGTGAAAGGACCCCAGAAACACACCTCCTCAGATTCGAGAGGGTTGTCCTCAGTAGGGAAAGCGGCCATCTCCACAGGCTGCACCTCTACTGAGCTCTCCTGTGAAACAAAAGCACAATAACACACCTTTATGGCACAACATTCATTAATGTGTTTAATATCAAGATCAACGTGTTAATCCTAAATATGTTGCATGCATTTTGATATTTATTTCCATGTTCATGTATCAACCTCATTAAAATGTTTTTTATTTCTGTATATTTACTCAATAATATCCTCATACTAACCGGTGCTGGGCTCAGCTCTTGCAGTTCAACAACTTCCTCAAGAATAGGCATGTTGTCTGAACTCTGTGGAGGAAAAACAATTAGTGTCATTAACTCAGTAATAAGCTCATCTGAGAACTTCAGCACACATAAATTATAAAACCAGTAAACAAGTAAAGAATGAATAAATTAAAAAGAGGCATATTTGTACAGATAGAACATGTGTATCTATAAAAATGACTAATAGGCTCTTGGACTGATCCTCAAGACTTATTCAAGCTAATAAAAACCTGCCAAAATAACGTAATTGTAAGCTTTAATTTAATTTTAAGTTTTTATATAAATAGATAAATAATAATAATAAAAAAAAGGTTCTGCTTGTTGATATCTTTACCAAGTTTCAGATCTCTCTGTGGCAGTTAAAGGAGCAGGGTGCAGGAGTAATAACTGAACAGCTGGAGGAGATCAGCACATACCTGTGAGTTTAGATTGAGTTTGGGTAATTTGGGAAGAGTTGTCTTGACTCGGAAGGACACAACCTGAGCAACCAAACCAGAAAAGAAAGATTTATCAATGAGAAAAGAGCTAAAGCTGGAGATGCAAGAGAAAAATAATCTCAAAATTAAGCTCCTTTCACTCTTGTGTTACAGTGTTATTACTATCAAAGATATAATTTAATACTATATGACTATTACCTGCATGACCAATTAATCAATCAGACTTTGTTTGTATAAAACTTTTCATATAATAAATGTCTTTGTAATCAATAAAACACTGAGGAAACCCTATCTCATTAATTTGCAGTGAGGAAACCCCAGAGACAGGATGAGAAAACAAAGAATAAGGAAAGGAAACAACAGGAAATTAAGTCAAATGAATAAAGAGAACAGTAATAAAACACATACAAAAAGGTATAAACAGACCAGATAAAGAAATAAATACAATAGGCAGCAACCTAAACCATCACGTGGTAAAGCTGTTGAACTACACTTTGGTTCTTGATCCTGCTACTTTCTGTTGTACCTCTGGACGTTTCTTTAAAAGGGAACAACAACAACTCACTCGTCTTTTTTTCTTGATGGTTCTCCTGCGTCTCAGCCCGCCTCCCGCTGGCGCCTCCATGTCCTCACTTTCCTGCAAATGAACAAAGAACGGCAGCAGAGATAATTAACGCCTGCACAGACGCCTGATCCAGGAGTTTATAGAGATCATCTAACCTTCTCACAGTGCAAACTCTCGGCATCTATACTTATTATTAACATTATAACTACAAACTGCTGAATATCATGCAAATCAAATCAGATATTTAGAGTATCTTCAGTTGCTTCAGTGACAATCTCACATTTACAGATTGGAAATGAATTCACATCAAAAACCCTTTTTTCCTAGGTTTTCTAGCTTACTGCCACTATGACTACTGTTACTACTGCTTTGATCTATTGCTACCTACTACTGATTGTACATTTCAAACAGCTGTTGATAATAATCTGTACCTGATGTTCAATTGTTTTGGGCATCCTCCTGAAAATTCCACCGAACCCTCCTTTTTTCTCCTATTAAAACAATAAAAACACTCAGCATTAAATGGGGAAAGTGTGCTGATATGGTCAAACAGAATAATACACTCTACAAAACTCACCTTTGTGCCGCTTGTAGCTTCACAGAGATTGTCTGTACTGTTCGACAGTTCACCGAGATCATCCTTAAAAATAAAATCAAACATGAATTGAGTTATGAGCAGGAAATAAAGCTCAACACAGAGGGTCAAAAACCCACTCGGATGTTTAAAAGTCAACATAAAACTGTAAATAATAATACTGAAAATCTATTTTAAATGTTATGTGCTGGTGGAGAACTTGCACACTGAGGTAAAAGAGCTTGCCTTGGCTTGAATATTACAAGAAGATAACTGGTCTTAAAGTGTGCAGGGCTGTCTTTTCTCTAGATCCTCTCAAAAGGTAGTCGGCTCGTTTGAGATTGAACTGTGGAATTGACTGGAAAGTGGACGACATCAGGCAACAGCTCTTTACATCCTGTTAGATCCACCTGTAGGCTACTTGCAGATTTTAGACCCCATTCGGATACATAAATAAACTTTATTGCTATTATTATCAACCACACAAGATATGTTTGTTCATGAGATTAACAGTTTACCATCTAGCATGAAACACTGCTATCACACAGAAAATGAGGATTTGATACAAAACTAAATTTGGAGTTTGTGGTCGAAGCTAAGAGTCAATCAACTCTTTGATCATGCGTTTCCCCTCGTGCTCTGTGTCTTACAGTCGATCTCTGGATGTTACTGTTGTGCCCACTTGTGCACGACGTCAGAGCAAGTCAGCAGAGACTTCTAACCAGCAGGCATTGTGCGACGATCGCACAGGCCTAGTCGATCTCGAAGGAGCCTATTTAGATGTCATGGAAGTACACTGGCAGGGTTGCCTACAGTATTAACTCTCAACACGTTCAAGAAGCTCTCACCTCTGCTTCTATGAGGCTGTCGCAGCTGGTGGACAGTTCCTTTGAGTCGCTGAGAGGATCCTGGAAAACAAAAAGGAACATTTTGTACACAGTTCGGTTGGTTCTTGGTTATTTGTGAAGAATTCTACCACAAAAATGCAAATAAGAGCTTTCAAACTGAACAGATGAGTTTATTATTTGCTCACCTTAGTAGTGATCGAGCGCGGAGCTGGTTTGGGAGACTTTTTGAAGATCCCTGCCAGTCCTCCGCTCTTCTCCTGAAACATTCACATTACATTAGCGGTCAATAATCAGAAGCATCACAAAGAAAAACAGAGATTGTGATCGTCGGACAACATTCGTACCTTTGATGTGGTTGCTTCTAACAGATTCTCACAACTGCCAGATAACTTCTCTTCTCCTGTGTTTAAGTCCTGAACAGAAAATAAAACATGAAAAAGAGAAAAAGAGTAATGCACATACAAAGTATAAAGTGTATGTGAAAGAGTCTTTACTGTACCTCATCTGTTGTAGCCCCCTCTGCTGCTTTATGAGTCTTCTTAAACATGCCACTGAAAATACTTTTCTCCTGAAAACAGACATTAAACACAGACACAGTTTACTTAAGTCCCAGTAAAAACAGCACTGACATGTTTATCTTTTAAGTACAGGATGAAAACTTTAAACTACACAAGCTTAAAATATTCTAAAATTAGTTTTTCAAATGTAATGTATAAGTGCATTAAATAAACATTTATTAATATTTTATAGTGCTGATGTTTCTTAACACAGTACCTTGGAGTTGCTGTTTTCAAACAGACTGTCATTACTTGCTGTCAGTTCATTCTGGTCGTCTTTGTCCTGAAAATAAAGAGATTAACAGTATATAAAGCCGTATTTCCACTACATGGTACGGCTCGACTCTACTCAACTGGACTCTACTCGCTTTTGGTTCCTCTACTTCATTTTCCACTGTGGATAGTACTTTGAATATTACCCCCCTCAAAGGAGGGTACTGGGTACTATCCATGACGGAAAACCAAAAAAGAGCGAATAGAGTTACAGAGAGTGTAACCAGTCACACACACACACACACACACACACACACACACACACACACCTCTGCAGCTGCCTCGTCTCCAGACGCTTTGGGAGTTTTCTTTTTAAGTCCACTGAACAACCCGCCTTTCTCCTGACGGGTGAAAACACAAAAGTTTTAAAAAGGATATAAAGTCATTAACATGGTTTCTAAAACCCAAGGTCTTATTATCATTGTTCTGTTATTATTTATTATGTATTTATTTGTATTCTTTTAACTTATTTCTGATCTTACTTTTGTATCTGTCTCTTTTTATTATGTTTTTTTAATTTATGATCTTTTTAATCTTTGAATTGTCTTTTAACTACAATGTACAACACCTTGAATATACCTGTGTATGAAATGTGCGTCATAAATAGAACTGCCTTGCTATAGAAAAAAAATTAAGTTGTAGAGTCTGTGCAACTTTATTTATTTTTTTTGTTTTTAAGATATTTCTTGGGGGGCTGAAGACAGAGAGGAAAGGAGGAGCCACCAAAGTACTATTATTGTCACAGGTAAGAATACAGTGCAGCCTTAAACTTTAAGGAAGATGCTGCTGTGAGAGTATGCACGAGGCTCACACTGACCTCGTCAAACAGGTTGTCGATGCTGGCAGATCTTTTGAAGATGCCAGCCAGGCCTCCTTTTTTCTCCTAAAACACAGTATAAAGAGAAAGAAGAGTCAGAATATACACCTGCTCCCAAACTTTACAACGAATCAGACTTTGCTTACATCGTTTTTAAATGTTCAAAATAAGGTACCAAATTCATCTACAGTGTATTTGTGACATGTAAACTGATAATGATGCATGTGGAAGTAGAAGAAGAAGTACCTTTGGGGCGTCAATTAGGTTCTCACAGCTACCATATAACTGATTTTTACTGTTCACTTCCAGCTCCTGAATTCAAACCAGAAGACAGTGATTATCAATATGTACTCCATCTTCCATAACAAGAAATAATTTAATCAGTTTAATCACAGTACCTTGTCAGCTGCAGTGCCCTCTGCTGGTTTCTGCGGCTTCTTAAACATGTTGCTAAAAATGTTTTTCTCCTGTAAAATAAGAGTGTTGTCAGTGAACGCTCCCACTGAAGACTTTCATCTACATGTGTTTGTTGCATTATTCTGCTCACCTTTGTGGTGTTAGTGTCAGACAGGTCGTCGTTGCTGGCCGACAGCTCTTTCTGAGCCTCTCTGTCCTGAAACACAGAAATTAATGTTTTATGAAACTGGTGAAATTTAGAAACTTTAGAAACTAAATCGCACATCCAGAAAACAATAATTCACCGGTGATTCTGTCCTTTCTCCAGATGCTTTAGGGGTCTTTTTCAGGAGTCCGCTGAACAACCGTCCACCTTTCTCCTGATGAAATAGACACAAAAGGGCTTTACGGTAATTACAAATCAAACTGGTGTTTTGTTGAAAACTAATCAAGGAACTTGGATTTTAACCCACTGACCTGTTTGTTCTCAGATAAATTCTCATTGCTGGTTGAGAGCTCGTTGTCGGGAGACTCGTCCTGTAAATGTGATCAAAGGTTTTTAAAACTGTGGCTGAGAATAATAAATAAAGTGACTCAATTTTACAGAATATTTCTGGTAAAAACCTTTTGGATCACTAATAATAATTAATCAGTTTCTACTAGAACTTGTTGCTTTATTGATATAAATGAGTAATAGAAAATATTTAATAAACGTCTGTGCATGGGGTTGCATTAGTGTGCACAGTAATTAGTTTTCAGTGAACTGGTTCATGTAAAAATAGAGGAAAGGTTAAAAGAATGTTAAGAAATCTTTAAAAAGGAAAAAACAAACCTGCACCAAAAACTAATCACTTGTTTTAGATACCCTGCTAGCAAACAGTTATTGAGGCTTTACATTTTAAACATCATCATAAAAGACAAGAAAATATAAACGTGAAGGTAAAGAAGTGGGTCGATACATCTAAAAAAAAAAGACACTTTTACCTCCTCAGGTTTTGCAGCTTCTGCAGGTTTTGGAGCCTTCTTGAACAATCCACTGAATATTCCTCCTTTCTCCTAAAAACATACATATTCAGTATCGCTCATCCAGTGAAGTTACTCAGGATCATTGCTAAATGACTCACTCACTTTGGTGTTCTCAGAAAGAGCTTCAGTGCTGCCCGAGAGCTCATCGTCTTGTGACAGTTTTTCCTGATAAAAGATAAAAAACAATCAGAACCATTGACGCACAACAGTGAGCACAAACACTGCTCTTTACAGCTGAGGAAAGGGGATCTCCGCATGTTAAAGGTTATTTACAGGTCTTGGTGAGCACAAATACATATGAAAAAACTATTTTGTGGATCCAGAAGTGAGCTATACAAAGTCTGATTGCCTCAGAGACTGCAAGTTTAAAAATGAAAACCATCTGGACGTTAGTCTGACATCTGTAGCCCGCTTCTCATCTCTGCTCGAGGCTACATTAGCTGCTATAAGCATAAAACACGTGCATCTCTGACAAAAATGTCCTGTCAAGTTGCATTGTGGGTAATGTAGGCGGCAGGTTTTAACAAGGAGGAATAATCATAGAATAAAAAAAGATCAGTTTATTAAACTAAACTGATCATAAAAAGAGAAGCATCAGGATCTGGATGTTTGCTACCTCAGATAAACCTTTCAAGGCTTTTTTGTGTTGGCTCTGGGATTCGAACCAGCATGACACCTGACATTTTGGCAACATGGTACTTGAACAACTGATTTACTCACTTCGTCTGTGGGAGGAACGTCTGCAAGTCTGGACGACTTCTTGAATTTTCCACTGAAAGGACCTCCTCTCTCCTGAAACACAGATGATGAACTATTTGTTTTATACTTCAGATTTACATTCCCTCTTCCAGACACAGGAAGGATCCATCACACAATACATGAAAAGACATGTATACAAAATGTATACAATAGAAAAGCACATCTTCTCACATAAACTAGATAAAATGTATGTGTCTGTGAACTGTAAATAAGCTTCTTTCTCTGTGTGCTGCATATTTTCCCTGTTTGCCCCCGGGGGGGGATTTGGATTTCAGGAAATAACTGAACTGAAACATTCACTGATCTCATCTGCTCATGGAAACTGGACCAGGGAATCATATTAAACTTTAAAATCCTAATCATCTATCACCTTTCAAATGAAGTGAATAACAGACAGATTTTAAATGATGCCAGAGTGTATTTTTACAATAAGAACTGACCTTAGCTTTGCCGGTCTCAGACAGACTGTCACTGCTGGCTGAAAGATCTTCCTGTGTCGACGGATTCTCCTAAAACAAGAATTAAAGTCAGAAACAGCAGAGCAGCCACACAGGAAATAGGAGGAAGGGTTACAATGAAAGGAAATGTGCTTAAATACTTCAATGTCATATTTGAGCCTTTGCTGGATTACAGTATTTGAGCACATTGGAGTATATATATGAGAACCTGCATCATACAGGCAATGCTCAATGTGATCATACTCATTCAGGTATTTTGAGTGCAGGCAGAAAAACAGGCAATAGGAATGACGTTAAATCTCAATCAGCTGATGATCAAAGAGCAGCAGATGGTAGAAATGCTGCTCTGATTAACTGTAATTTAATCTTTGTTACAGCTTGTAAATGTTGCAGAGACGCTACAGAACCTTTTCTGTTTGGATTCAGCCAACATGACATGGTGCATTTTTGTATATGTATATACAAAAACACAGAATCAAATTACACACAGGCCGTGACCCTGATACACATTGGAAGGTTGCCAGAGTTACAAATAACTGTGCATGCATGCAAATGTATCTCCAGCATACGGAGCTGCCACTATATGAAGGCAGTGTTCTGGATGTCTCCAGCCTGCAGGGTCTGTCATGTCATGTTTTGGCTGCTGTGTGAAAAAACCACACCCAGCTAACCGGCATCATGGCAGTTGGTTTTTGGAGTGAATCCATGTCTGGAGCACAATAAAGCAGCTGTTTGGGGTCTGTTTCTGAACGTCTACATGCAAACTACACTTGTGTTGGAGGAACTGTACCTCTCCAGTTGTTTTGGGAGTCTTTCTGAGGAGCCCACTGAACAAACCGCCTTTCTCCTACAGAGAGCAGAACACATATTAAAGCATGTCTCTCTTGTTAGTAACGGTGACTCACGTAATTCCAGTGGGGATGATCTGTTACTTCACTATCGCCAAGACTCACCTTGTTCTCCGACAGGCTGTCAGTGCTGGCCGAGAGCTCGCTGTGTAACGACACTTCATCCTAAACGCAACAAAAATGTTACTCAACCTGCGAGAGCATTAAAGCTGAATGCAACTGCATGCAGACAACTGGTTAGTGACACTAAACAGGTTAAGGCAGGAGGTTTGGTGATGTCTTCAATTCGTTAAATTTAAGGCTTCAAAAGCAGTGGTGGAATGTAACTAAGTACCTATACTCAAGTACAGTAATTAAGTACAAATTTGAAAGGCAAATATTGTACTTCTTACAGCTCTAGTTACTAGTTACTTCAGATTACATTATTTCATACCCTTCCTTGAATGTTTCTGATAAACTGAAGGATCAAGAGTTCCTTTATGGGTTGAGAAAGTTATCCTACTTCTTCAGCTCCGTAAACAATTTAAAAACCCTCCTGTATTAGCCAGAAAAAGATGAAAGCAGGGCAACGACCCTACAAAACATATGGTGATCTAACAGAATACAATGTATTGCTGCAGATTAAACTACTCAACAGCATATTAATTAGTTAAAGTTAGCTCAACTTTAAACATCTACAGCAGTAAAATGAAACAAACATTAATGCAGCAGTAATATTAATCCAAACTCTTAATCCAAAATCCGAACAAATCCAACTTTCACTTTTGATACTTTATGTATGTATGTTTGTATGTAAATGTTCTACCTGCTCCAGTCGAGGGCCCTCTGACAGTTTGGGAGATTTCTTGAACATGCCACTGAAAACGCCTCCTTTCTCCTGATACACACAGAAAGAGTTACTAGTTAGTTTGCAAGAATACTTTGTCTTAAATTGATTATTTAGAGTTTGTAGTGGATACAGAAGAGAAATATGCAGAGCTAAAGTTTGTATAAGCCTCTTTAAGAGAGTGTATGAAAATGACCACTTTTTAACTTGATTAAAAAATAGAGCGAAGAAGGAAACAGTACAGCAAAGTTAAACAAAAAGCACCATTTGTTATGGTTTCATAACAATTTCGTAATTCACTCCCAATGTGCTACAAAAAAAGTACTGTTCCATTACAGCACATTAGGCTTGAATTGGGTTTTTTAGCATGGAGAGTTCCTCCTCTATACAATCATTTTGGGTTCCTTACTTTAGTGGTGTTGTTCTCCTGTTGGGTCTCGTTACTGTCCGATGGGTCTAACCCCTGAAACAAAGAGAAGCAATGTGTCAGCTGTGATGTGTGAAGACCCCTGCTAATGATCACTTTTACTTTGTTTGCTCTCTAATCTTTTAATATACTCTCACATGCTAAACTCTGCATTTGCATCTGCTCAACCATGAACCAACAAGTTGAAAAAAAAAGTCTGAAAATCTCCATTTCTACCTGCTCAGCTGTTCCTTCTGCAGGAATCTTCGGAGACTTTCGGAGGATCCCGCTAAAAAATCCTCCTTTCTCCTGGTGACATCAGACAGATAAATGTACACTGTCAGTGACTGTTACATAATGATAATAATAATCCACCTTCACTTCACTTTACTTCTGAGCTCACCTTTGAGTTTTCAGACAGATTATCGCTGCTGCCTGATAGATGATCATGTAGAGACTGTTGGTCCTGAAAGACAAAATGAACTGGTTCAATGTGACCATCAGGTCACTGGATCAAACTAATGATACGACCTTTTGGACTTCCTCACCTCGTCCGTCTGAGCAGCTTCGGCTGGTTTCGGAGACTTCTTGAACATCCCACTGAATATTCCTCCTTTTTCCTGAAGCAGACACAAAGCACGGCTCAGTTACAGAGGATTTATTTTGGTCAAGGTCGGGTCAACGAGGGACCTTTTTACAGGACGATCTACTGGTCTGTGTGTACACTGTAATTAAAGATAACTTAATCTAACTGTTGAGCTGCTCACCTTGTTGCTGTTTTCAGACAGACTGTCACTGCTGGCAGACAGCTCGCTGTTAACACTCAGACTATCCTGCAACACCAACGGGATATAATAGAAAGTGAATAAACACACAAAAAGAATCAACACACAATTTTTAGTTTTGTATTTTGAGGAGGAGGAAGCCATTTTTGCTACTCACCTGTGCCGGTGTCTCATCTGTTGTTCTATTGGATTTTTTAAGGATCCCAGAGAAGAAACCTCCCTTTTCCTATAAAATAAAATAAAAAAGTGTACAGTACAACATGAAATGATGAATGCCTTTGTTTTTTCTAAATGTGTCCTGGGATAACACAAACAAAAGATTATGGCTTCACAATATGTTAAAAAAAATCCTATTGGGATTTCTTTTGTTACATTCTTAATTCTTTTATATATTTATATATATTTATATTTATTTAATATAAAATATTAATATATTTGTAGTACACATATATTGTATTTACATAGATAGATGTATAATTTGTCCTTAATGTACTTATGTAAAGATTACATGGTACTATTGATGTAGTACATTTCTTGTATGCATTTAAAATGCTAGAAATTTAGATTTAAACACCACATTACGGTTCAAAGTCTGTGTGGCCTAATAAATTAGATAAATGAAAGTGTATCTGCATTAAAAAGGCTTCAAAAATGTCTTCCCTGTGGATCAACCGTTACACTGAAGCACCCCGTGTAAGACCTACGTGGGATTGTTCAGAACTTTTCTCTTCCGTTTCTTCCATATCTTCAGAATCAGTGTCCGCTTTGCTGACCTGCCAACGAGCAGAACATCGAGTCAGAGGCAACGAGAGACTCAAAGTGAAAATATATACGATCACAAAAAGTGCAGGAGAGTTGATTTTACCGTCACTGCAGGAGATGACGATCTCTCTTTGGGAGTTTTCCGAAACATTCCAGCGATCAGACCTCCTATGTCCTGAGTGAAAGGTTGAGAAATAAATCAGATATTCACACATCCAGTGATTCCCATACACAAATAATGTTAAATACTGCCTACTGGGAAAATATAAATATGAAAATAATGTTACTGTGTTATTTATTGTGTATTTAAAGTGCTTTTAAACTAATCTGATTTTCAAAAGAGTAAATTTCCACTTTGTTTCTTTGTTTTTTTACATTATTTGATTGAACAATGAGTTTGTTTGTTTGGAAAAAGCAGAACTGACTGACTGAATGCAGTCGATTGCTATTGTTAATCTCGTACCTGTTTTGGTTCTGTATTCTTTTCCTGCTTGTTTTTCTCTGCAGTTTGTTCCTTTTCTGAGCCAGCTTCCTCCGCGCTGGGATCTGGACTCGGCTCTCTGCTGGCCTGAGAGAAGAATCAAATCAACAATATTCAGCACATTATGATCATCCTGGGTTGTTTCATCAGGAGAAGACACCACGATTAAAACTATGGGCTCAATATTGTCTTAAAAAGTTAAAAGGTTTCAAAAAGTCAAAAGTTTCAGATAACTTTGCTGTTAACCGAGAATTGAAGCAAATTTGAATCCTAAAATCCTAAAAATAATAAATTCTAACTAACAGGTAATTATTTATTTATTATCGGCCAATAATTTATCTAATATATCCCAATAATTATCGTGCATCCTTACTTGGAAGGGATTTAATTAAAAAGGTATGAAATATATTTTTTGGTTATCACTATATTGGGGATACATATGTGTGATTCCAGTGAATATACATTACACATGCACTTTATTATTATGTACAAATGCATTCTTATAGAGTATAGCTATACACAATGTGGTGCTTTTGACATTTAACCCAAAATTCTAATCAGCTCATCCTTGAGTCTAAGTGGATATTTGTGTCACCTGAGGCGTTCCTGAGATATCACGGTCACAAGAATGGACAGACGGATGGACAGACAACCCAAAAACATAATAAAATAAATAATAAAAACACAAACATAAACCCAGAAGGTAAAAAAAAAAAGCCATTGTGAGACATGAACATTAAGATACAAAATGTAAACAAACATGGAAGCTCAAAGCACAGCTGACACAAAGTCACTTCATTTTCTCTGCTGATTGTCTTAAACGTGACAAACAGAAAATAAAAGGTCAAATAATTGTCAAGGGTTCATCCAGGAAGTCTGAGCCTCTCTGTAACAATAGACAACACATTTAAATGAAAACTACTGCTGCAAGCAAAATAACTTTATAAAGCCACAAGCAGATGTTGTGAAATCCTTCAGCCACCACCAACAGCAGGAAACACCAAACCAGACTGGGCCTCATACCTTTGGTGATGACTTGAACTGCAACCCTTTCATTACTCCCTTCAGACCGCCCTGTCAACATGTCACATGTCACAAACCAGCGGATAACATGAGCGGTTGTTTTCTCCCCCCCCCTCTCTCTCACACAGACATACCGGTTTGCTGCCAGGAGCCTGTTTGGTTGGGACAGCATCAGTTTTTTCGTCGTTCACATAACTCTGAGGAGTAAAGAAAACAGCAGCTGATTCACAACCTGCGCTTTATGACATTAGTCCAATTATTATATATATATATATATATATATATATATATATATATATATATATTTGTCTGATGGCAGTGTTTATTTATATTTTAATCATGATTGAATAATGATTTCTTCATATATTGTCATTTTCTGGTGCAAAGAAAACGCTGTGTGACAGATTCATACTGCCCAGCACTACTTCACATCCATAATGAAGTTTTTTTCCTCCACATTAAATATCATAAACATATAAATAAACATATATAAACCCTCAAGAGCAGAAGAGGCTGCAGATGCGTCGCTTACAGTGAACAAAGGAGTTTTTTCCTTTTTGCTCCGTTGGAACATTCCAGTCAGGTTCAACTGATTACTCTACAACAAAGGGCACATAAAGGAAGATGAAGACACTAATACATATATATATTTACGTATAGACTATATTATAGCAGAGTTGGGAGTTAAAAGCTCCAGCTGATACCTGTTTGAAGTCTGTTTCATCTTTGGGAACTTCTGATTGGTCAGTTTCTCTGGAGCTCTGATGATAAAGAGGAAGAACGTTGACCTGACAATTGATAAAAAAAAAAAACAAGTAAGGAGGAACAATATATTTCACTTTGTTTGTACCTGTGTCTCATCAGCTTGTCCCCTCTTATGTCTGCTGTATCTGGTTGTAGCGTTCAGTTCCTACACACACACACACACACACACACACACACACACACACACACACACACACACACACACACACACACACACACACACACACACACACACACACACACACACACACACACACACACACACACACACACACACACACACACACACACACACACACAATAACAAAAGATATTTAGAACAGGAACAGAAACATGAAACCTTAAGTAGCTTTGGTCGATTCCCTATTGTAAAATGTTCTCACACTGAACTACAGACAACAAAGGTCTGACTGAATACATGTCCACACAATACTCAATTATCAGCTCTGTACTTTTTCTTTATTATGGTGTTGTTTTGTGCACTGTACCTTTTCTGTGGGTCTGGGTGGAACCACAGGAGTCTCCACCGGTTCCTCTTTCGTCTTTCTTTGTATCAAGTCTCCATTAGCCTGACACACGTGGAAAAAAGTGATAAAACACATGAATGGTCTACAGTGTACAAAGGCAACAGTTTTTCTGTATGAAAACATGTCACCAGGGTCCAAAATTAACTTTTTGTCTCTTCTGCTAATGTCAGGTAAACTAAATATTTATTAGCCATAAAACTACATCATGGTTCTGAGCTTCATATTTTAGCCAGGATGTCACAGCTCCAACACACTACAGTGGCTGCGAAATGCCTGAAAAACATGAACAGCCCGATCTACAGCCAGTGTTTGGTTTGTCCATTCCGGGCTACTGTAGAAACATGGCGGTTCAGCATGTCTTCAAAATTGAACAGGATATTCTCTCTAATTTCTTGTGTCTCTCTGTAATGCTTTCTAGTAAAACATAAATATGTAAAACAACCTCATATTCAGTAAGTACCTCAGTGTTTGTTTGTTTCTTCCTCCGGTATTGTGTCTGACTCAGTTCCTGCAGGAAAACACAAATCTTTTTAGATAAGATAAGACAAGAGCAAACTCTATTTATCCAGAAGGAAAAATACTGCAAGTGCAAAGTAGGAAAAAATGCAAATATCTTTAGTAAAAAAATATTTTAAATTGTTTTCTTTTATAGTTTCTTTGCAAATTTTGGCCCATTATCTTTATTTTATCTCTTATTTCTTTAGTGACTCTTGTAAAATACATCATAAAGTCGTCTAAAATGTGAGAATATTTGATCAGCTCTGATATTATTGTGCTGAAGCTCCCAGTGGTCAAAAATAGAAGCCAGCTTGTATTAATAAGACTATTTTGTGTCACCAACATTATATGGATTTGATGGATTACTCCCCAGTTTTGTTCCTCATAGGGAGGGAAAGTCCTTTCCACTGGAATCCAGATTAATTAACTTTGACGGGACCAGATGTTTAAGGAATGACAGCCAACCACACCTGCTCAGTAGAAGTTTAACTCTGGGATACATAAAACAATTTCATTATAGATCCTGAAAGAGAAACACTAGCGGTCTATAAGAGAGAGTCCTCAGGGTCAGCGTCCACTTACATTGTCTGATGGTCGTGGAGGCACCAGAGGATTCGGTATCTCCGGGTCATTTCTTTTTGTCTGTAAAGATATTTTACTTAAGTGTGTTTCCTTACAATAACATCCTGAAGTCACACATAAAAAGCTACAGATTACATTAACAAAGCTAATAAAAGGTTGATTACCTCTGCAGGCTTTGGAGGAGGTTTAGGCTGTGAACAGAGAGAGGACACTGTGAGACCTGAGTGTGTATTGTCTTTGTACTGTATATATACAGTATATATGTTGGTGCATTAGTTCAATGTTTTTGTGTTGAGCTGTAAATGTTCTCACCGGCTTTGGTTTCTTTTTGACTTCTGGCTTCATCATACACGCCTCCATCCTGACTGCAAGAGCGACAGAAAGAGAGAAAAAGTGTAAACGGGACCAATCTGATTGGAGTATTTGTACCAGCATCCAGAGATATTTACCCCCTTTTTATTTATTTATTTATTTATTTGGATTATGAATCGTTTCATTAATAATGTTTTATTTGCCATCTTTGCACATATTGTATTGTATGGTATTGTATTTTGTGAAGCACCTTGTAACTCTGGTTTTGAGAGACACTATAGAAATAAAGTTTACTGTTACTATTTAGCTTTTGGTGTTTTTTATTTATTTATACATATATTTTCTGTTGTGATATTGGTCTAATTTAGCTTTTACTATGCTGTCAGAGTAGTGTATAATTTATTGGATTTGGTGTTATATTATCAATGTGCAGTATTTTTAACCCGCACTACGCTCACAAGTCTTAAACATGAGAATCTTTTCCAACTTTTTCATCCATCCAATAACACATGAACACAGGATGAAGCAGAGAGCTTGTTTTTCCTCCTCGAGCTCCGACCACCCACCACCTGCAATTATTTGTAATGTTTTGCAGCTGTGAGCAGCTCTTACATTTCCTTTGTGCATTGCATTATGGGACATTAGGGTGCATCAACAGCAACAGTGTTCATACTAACCTCTTGTATACACTTCATTTGGTTTCCTATTTAGTTTGAACAAACGTCAAACCTGCTTAGGATTAGTATGAAGTGTAGAACTGGGACACGGCTGTGGTATTGTGCATTCTGGCTCACTGGGGAACATCGTTAATGTTATTACTAACCTGAGATTTTCATATTGTGACGAGTAAAATATCGGTTTCGATAGAGGGCTAAATCAAAGGCTATGTTCACACTGCAGGCACGTGTGACCTAAATCAGTTATTTTTGCTCACATGTGATTTTTCCTGACAGTGTGAACAGCACAAATCACATTTGGTCCCAATCAGATGCAGGTGATGATTATTTTGCAACGTGTTAACAGTCATGTAAGAATTCATGTGACTGTTATGTCACTAGATCAACATTCATCATGCAGGTCACCTCAATGACTTGTTCACACTGGAATCTGATAATGGCTAGATTCAGAAAATAATTATAAAGCAGACCTGAGCAATGAATCAGAATTGAGCACAAAGGCTCCTTTAAATGCTGTTTGAAGGACTGTTTGCTGCCCCGTGTGTCCCATAATCCACTTGTTGCCTATGGAGCTTTAGGTTAATGGGCCTTTTTGAAAACAATAACAGTAATTGCTTTTAAATGTTGCCAGGGTTGTGCATGTCCCTGCTGGCTCACTGTCACAGTTTACTGTGACCTAAATGGAACAGAGCCATCGTTAACATCACTAGTTGCACCAGTGAATTTCCTGCTATCATAGGTCAGAATGTCTCCTATGGGGAAAGCTTTTCCTCATCAACTCTGTAAGTCAAATACTGCATCATGTTGTCATTATTAACTGATAAAACGTCACATGGAATAGGCCCAATGAAAAAGCAGGTAAATAATGGAAGCCAGGTATTAACGTCCCTGTTTGGTTTTTGTTAGTGGACTGGATATGACAAATAGAAAATGTTATATTCAGCATTTATGTTTAACAAAAAGCACCTTTTACTTGTTGTCCATCATGTATTGAGGTGAAACATCTCAGATTAAACCCATATCATGAGCAGGTTCACCTTTAGTGTTCAAACACTGGGGAAATGTTCCTGGTAAAAACGGTTTTCCATTTTACAAATGGATGGAAACCACATGAATGCACCATAAGTTTAATTTATTTCCTCTTTACTTCAGTGAGAAAAGCATTGCAAACTAATTCCTTCAAATATCTGGTTACAATATGCTGGTAAAATCCAAATAATCTCTTTTCATTAGTGGTGAAAGATGCATTCATTTTTGCACAATTTTCATAATCTAATGACATTATTTTGATCAAATCACTATTTAATAAGGAAAATAATTGTTAGTTGCAACCACAAACCAAAGTATTGCATTCAAAAGTACTACAGTATCAGCAGCATAATTTAGCAATCCATTATATTTATGAACATAACATCAAAATATTTATCTGTAAAGTAACTATGACCAGCAGTGTATGCAGCACAATGAAAAGTAATGGAGTATAAAAGTAAAGTAAGTAAAATAAATGGTAATTCTCAAGTACCTCAAAACTGTAGAAGTACAAGTCAACACTTCAGTATAGCTTAAATACTTATAGCAGTGGTTCCCAACCTGAGAATCACCAAAGTTTAGATTTGGGGAACTAAGAGTATTACGGCCAAGCATCAGGAACAAGAAAACACTGAATTAATCAAAAAAGATGCCATTTAAGTTTGTATGATTTGATCAAAATCATTAAAAAAAAACATTATATTGAGAGAATTGTATTAAAAAAAAGTTCCCTAAACAGGAAATAATCCACTCAAAATACATCAAAATCACTTGTTTGACACAAACTTCTTGCAGTTACTCAGTTCAGTGTTTGGGTTAATTGTACAGTTTTTTATATAATATTAAATAAAATATATATCACTGGAGCAGTGGTCGTCAGTGATAGAAAAGGAATCCTTTAAGGACTAAATGCTGGGAGACACTGGCCTGTTAGTCCTTCTACAACTGATCAGAAACTACTGCCTGTAGAGCAGAAACATTAATGTAAAGTGTGAATACAGGAAGAAACTCTGCACCTCCAATGGTCACTCATTGTATGAATTTGGAGAAGTACCACAATACACATTTCCTAAAACTGCAGCCTGAACTCAGCACTTCTCTGAGTCCCTGAGGCTGGAAACCTTCAGTTAACTGAGGCTCATAAAACAAACTTAAAAGCTGCAGTCTGACGGTGAGTTTTCTTTAAAACAGAAACTATATAAAAGATAAAACGTTGATGTCTGAGCGGTTTCACCTACCCGAAGATCTGAAGACACTTTAGAGACAGTTCACAGTCAGTTTTGTGGTGAATAAAGTGAAACCAGAGAGCAGAGACGGGCTCCTCCACTGTCAGGACATTCCCAGGAGTTTCTGAACCCACATAACAACATCTGCACGCAGGAGGCGTTCAAGGGCTCCTACAAAGCTCCGAAATCACAACTCTCAAGTCACATCTGACTCAACCGCTTTGGCTTGTGTTTCTTTTTTGTTGCATACAGTATTGTGAATTGGGTTGGGTTAATTTACATCACAATGAGAGAGTTACTTTAACAGTAAATAACAGAGTTAGTTACTGAACTTTACTTATTACTGAAAAATGTCTGGAAATTGAGAAAAGCTTCTGTCAAGATCACTTTTAATTTTATTTATTTAGTTTTTCTTTGCTTGTAATGTTTAAACACAGTTCCCTTTACCAGGCCCACTAGGGGCTAATGCTTTTTATTTTATTTTTCTATGTATATCGGATTTATTCTATGTATGTGTATATGTAGGCCTACGTATATAACTATTAGATTAGATTAGATTAGATTCAACTTTATTGTCATTGCACAAAGTACTAAGACAACGAAATGCAGTTAAGCATCTAACCACAGTAAAGTGCAGAGTAATGTGCATATGTACAGGGATATAACAAAATTAACATTTTAGATATATATGAATATACTAGCAGGATATATACAGTATTAATAGCATTAACACAATGAACTGAGTGAATACACTCAGATATATACAGCTATTAAGTTAAGATATTTACAGTATGAACAGATTAGCAGTAAATTATATGTATTCTGAGCATTTCTTTTGACATGATTAAAGTTCCTATTTTATATTGTTCTATTAATTGGTCACATTTTAGATAACAACACAATAAGATCTCTAAAATGGTGTACGATTTTAATAATACAGTGACATATTTGTGCTTGAATTTCTCCTATGGAGGATCAAAAAATGTACATCTTATCTTGAGAAGTTAGGCCTATTTTACCAAAGGAAAACAAGGTTTTAGAAAAATATGTTTAATATATCTTTCTAACTTCAGGACTAAAATACAAGTATCACACTGGTTCTGTATTGATATATTTTTAATAACCTGCCCTAATGTCAACATCCTGTTTCATTTGGAAATATGTCAAACTACACAATGACTTTAAAAAGACAATAATGAAACAAACAAAAATGATGTATAAATGTGAAACAGAAGCATCCAATATTATTTAAATGCAAACCAATAACACATCACTGTTGACATCTCAACTACATGCACACTCAACCTGTCCATCTCATGTTCCCATGTATTTACCTCTTGTACTTGTATAGCACCTTTCTAGTCTTCCGACCACTCAAAGCGCTTTTACACTACTTGCCACATTCACCCATCGAACAGAAACTAACTCATTCATCTTCAGTATCTTCAGCATCTTGCTCAAGGATACTTCGACATGTGGCACCAGGAACGACCCGCTCTGCCTCTGAGCCACAGCCGCCCTAAGTAATCCAGATATTTCCGACACCACCCAAAGGCAACAGTACTTACAGGTCGAACAAAGCATCTAAAACAAACCAAAACACGTGCTGAGAGCTTCTGTGCCTCAGATCCTCCCAGTGAAATCACCTGTTACATAATGAGGCGACTTCCTAACCGCACTAATGATCTTAGTCATCAGATCTCCAACCGAGGATGAAAGTCAAATATCTTACCTGGTTTTTTGCAGTCGGAGAAGATGCGCGATGTGTCTCCTTCCTGGCTTTGTGGCGGCGGTGGACTCACCTGGGAGCGGGGCGTGCTCAGTTTGAGGTCTACCTGTGTGTGTGTGTGTGTGTGTGTGTGTGTGGGAGGGAAAGAAACGCGTTTCCCAGCAGGTGTGACTCTGACTCATCAGTTTCAAGAGTGTTAACAACGCGTAAATAAAAACCCAAACGTGATAGGAACTGATCCCAAAATAGAAATGTTATAGTCATCTTGGCTGACACATATTATATCAATCAAAGTGGGGAAAATAAATAAAAAGATTTTCTGATCATTTGACATCTTCTCACATTATATTTTTCATTACTACTTTTGCTAATTTATATTTGCTGAAAATATTATTTCTATAAATGATCATAAACTAAGACTTCTCCACAATAACTGGGAAAATAATTTAGATGAAGAAACACTAAACACCTTATATATGACATACAGTCTCTGAACTGAAGTATTCAAAACCTTATTTAACTAAATAAGTAATTTAAGGTTTGAAAAGTAAAACTCTTAGCAGGGTTAAGGTTAGTAGTGCAGTAAAAAGGAATTTTTTACTATAATATTTGATGTTTTTGGACTAATATCATTGCTGTGGAGTTTTTACTTGGAGTGGAGTTTAAAACTTGTTTTTCACTGGACAAGAAGGGGATGAAAAATGTAATCTGAAAAGTAACTAAAGCTGTCAGACAAATGTAATGGAGTAAAATGTACAATATTTGCCTCTGAGATGTAGTGTACAAGTATAAAGTTGCATACAATGGAAAAACTTATATATCCACTTTGAAGAGCAACAACCTGAGTGTGGTTTGTTTGACATCACTGCTTCAGCACAGTGCAGGTTTGTTCTGGTTGGGCGTGGTTGCCGCTGCATATCTGGCACACACAACTGCTACTTAAGCTGACTTGAATCAACTGTTTCCTTGCGTACCAACAGCATGGCAAACAATACAGACTAATAATATAATAATAATGTACTTTTTTTGCCTGGTTTTCATAGATTTTTTTTAAAAAGATTTTGTATTAAAAAATAATTAGAATCTGCCTTAAAATGCCAAAATCTCAGAACTTAACATTCTTTCTCAGATCTTTAGATCACAACAAAATATTAAAATACTGTTTATCTTCTGAAGAATCCTGAGGTAAAACCATAGAAAAATATATTGAAACTGCTTCAAGATTAGTAAAAATGGGGATTTTATGTGACAGTAGTCTTTGACTTGTTGAATATACTAGTGTTTTATTTGGTCTAAACACTGTAATTCACTCCAATGTGAAGGTTTCCTCTCAAATCAAAGCTGCATTAAGTAGAAGCACTCATTGTTTTCTGTTAAATATTAATTATTCATGTTTTATCTGTCTCACTCTATACAGAAAATCACTGAATACCTGATATTTTGGGAAAAAGTGGCAAAATATTGACTGTAATCACATAAATTTATCCTGAAGTCTCATAAACGAGCTCAAGATATAAAATTTGTCTATGAATTTGTTTATATAAAAGATGAAAGAAATGCCCCAACATATACAGCCTGCAGACTTCCGTCTACATTCGTCATGGAAATCTCTTAAGAGAAGTAAACAGCGGTGAAGTACACACACGTTTATCTTGGTTGTTAACTGAGCAAACATCCACTCAGTAAGTGCACAAGTAGTCGGTAGAAGGGATTGAAGTGTTTGCTCTGCTGCATATAGACTTTATAAAACACACAGATTGACAGTAAATGTTTCTCTTGGTCTTTAATTATCAATTTTACATTTATTACACATGGAGTTCTACAACATATTGCACATAAAAAAAAGGTATCATCGCAAGAACAACACCCAGAACGAAACTGAGAAATAAATATTAAGTTCATTAGTGGAGCGGACATCATCAGAGCTTTAAAAGATCAACGAAGTAATAAAAGAAATAGCAAACGGTTCTTTCCAGGACAGACGGACACAATCCTGACTGGTTTTTACAGTCTGGTGTCGCTCCAGTTTTCTAATAATCGACAATTTTACACCATTAAAAACCATTGGAAAACATTAAAACATCAAAAATGACAGAAGACTTGATTGAAAAAAACAATCTCAACTTGCAGAAGTCCATTTAGTTCTACAAGTTTTCCTCAGACAGGTATTCATGTTTCTTCCCCTCGCTGTATTTGTTTGGAGCTGGTTGCACCAGCACTTCAAAGTAGAACCAGGCCATTGAATCAGTTCGCTAATGTTATCACATGTTAAATATTTAATTTAAATATTCTTTAATAAAGTTATTTATTTATTGAAGAAAGCAGCGTTCTGAGTACCTTTGCATAATCATATCTGTGCACAATCCACATAGAAAAGGTCTGTTTTCATTATCAGCCGCCACATCGGTCTCAAAAATACCAAATCACTCGGGTTCTACTTCAAAGTTTTTACTGAGCTGAGATCACTAATTTAAAACAGGTTGCTCCATAAAAACTATTTCTCAAATAGAGATTAGCTGCTACTAAATGAAAAGATGTGGTAGCTGGCGCCAGGCGTAACTGTCGTCTAACTGAACCAAACTGACAAAGCTGACGTTAACTTGCTTATGTAGCACCGGTTTATACTGAGATAATATGAAATATGGTTCTGACCAGACACTTGATAAAAAGGCTCTTTAATAATTATTTTAAATGACCAAATAACATTTTAAGTTATGTTAGAACTTGTGAACTCCTGTTTTTGGCACTACAGACGTTTCTTAACAGCCAATTTACACCTTACTAAAGTCTTCAGTAGCCAAGACGTTCCTTAAGCTTTAATGGTGCAACCCAATTTAGTGAATCACTAGTTTGAAACCAGCTAGTAAGACTAAAACAGTTGGTGCAACAGTCATTTTATTGGCTCTTTTATGAAAACAATCAAAAACAAAGCTTATTACTATCATTCGTCCAAATGAGACCAATGTCATCAAGCCAGACAAGACTTTTAAACATCCTATATCAGATCCAAAACCTCAAGCAGGGATTGTGCAGCTCTGACACCCAAACAAAACAACGTAACCAACAATGCCACGTCACATCGTACTCTCATCTCTAATGCTTCATAAAGAATAAAGGCACTAATCCCTAAGAGTATTCACAATCTCTACACCTGCAGTAAAAGTATTGTGTTTCTTTAATTCATCTACAACTGTACAAACCAAAAACATGATTTAATTCAATCTTTGAATCCAATTTTCTTACAGACAACATGGCAGTTTTAGGCGTTGGCACAATTGCCTAGAGAAGCAGATCTGATACTTAATCTGCCACAAAACCTCAGTTCCTCCCAGTAGTGTAAATGCTGTTTTAGATTCAAGAAGTCAGCTCCCTTAAAAGAAAAGTCCAGAAGATTTAGAAACTAGTGTATTGCATCAAGAGTGAAGTACCCCTCTTTGAACATTCAACATAGTAATAATGATTGCAGTTTTTCCATTTGTTGGTGGCACCAACCACCTCTTAGATGCTAATAATGCCCCAGTATGCTGGAGGTTTGAGTCGGTACTTTCAAAAACACTTGAGGAGTTTTGTAGGGGAACTGAGAAAGTGACAATGCTTGAATCTTTCTATTGTTAAAATCTTAATGCTGAAGCACAGTTTCAGGCCTTTTTGTTCCAGTTTCTATCAAACATATTCTCGACTCTCCATGTCCTTCTTAATGGCTTTTTTAATGCGGTCGATCTCATCTTCATCTGAACTGTCATATTTGTCATCTTTCTCCTTCTTGTCACTGTCCAGAGGAGCTGCGTCATTGCCTTCATCCTTGTTTTCTGGTGCGGTGGACTGCAGCTCCTCTCGGATCCCATTGAGCTCCACCAGACCGTCGTGCAGCTGTGTAGCGACCTCCCTGATTTTGGCAGCAAACTCTGACTTGGCCCCTTTCTTGAGCTCTTTGGAGTCTTTGGCCACAAAGTAGATGTCCATGCCTACGAAGAGTCCGGTGAGCACACCAGTGGCCATGCTCGCGATCTGGACCGCTCTGGCTGCTGTGCTGCCCGCCACGTTGGCGATTTGCACCACACGCATGATCTCATTGGCGTTGATGAGGATTGCCTTTCCTGCCATGGCGCCGTCCTCGTAGAAGCTACTACTGAGCACAGGGAAGTCGCGGTTGTAGGCGCTTTCTTTCATCTTCATCAGGTCGAACTTCTTCAGGTTCTCGATACCCTTCTTGATGAATGTCAGGCACTTGTTGAGGTCGACCATCTTCTCCTGATAATCCTGCACAATCTTCTCCACTTTCTTGCGGTCCATCGAGTTGTTGACCTGGTTGGAGATGCCGGCACCTGCTGATGTGAGACCGCCCGCCGTGGCGACACCCAATCCCACCGCCGTCACAATCAAAGAGGCTCCAAAGGTGACCGGTGCCAGGGCAAGGCCAGTGATGGTGGCCACGCCACCGATGGCGCTGGTAGAACCGCCGGTGATTTGAGCGATCTTTGTGTTCTTGCTGAACTTGTCCAGGCCGTCAGCGATGCTGTTGAGGTCGATGACGTGCTGCCAGAGGCTCTCAGCACGCTCAGAGAACAGTTTGTTGAAGACACGAATGCCCTTCTGCACCTTCTCTGCCGTCAGAGCAAACGCCCTGAGAGGAGCAAGTTCAGAGTTACACAGATCAATGCATTTTAAAAAGGACAATTTATCTTACTTACCACTAGTGTATTCAGCCATCAGATACTAATTATTTCAGAGTAATGGTGGTATTGCTTCTAGGACATTGTTTCTGAGTTTTTCTAATATAATTTTTCACTCTTTTTAGCAGCGCAAATTAAATTCTCTTGTCCTCCATTATATTGGGGTCATGGAAGATGTTGAAGGGTGAAATATCATATTAAAAACTATTTGAGGATTCACTTACTTGGCCTCTTCTTTTTCTGTCATGTCCTCATCTTGAGGCGTGTCTTCCCAAGCTGAGGAGGTAATAAAGAATTGATATTTAGCTTTCACATTATTTTACATATATTACATGGCCAGAAGTATGTGGACACAAAAACATCCAGAACACTCTTCTGGTTTCAGGTTTCCCAACAGATTTTGGAAACTGGCTGCAGGGATTTTTTTCACATTCAGCAGAACGTTAGTGACACCAACGTTGGGACGTTAAAGTCTGGCTCACAGTTAATCCTAATGGTGCTAGATGGTGCAGATAAGTCAAATTCTTCTGCACTAAAAACAAAAAAAACTTTTTTTTAATGGACCTGGCTTTGTGCAGAAAAGAGTTATCCCAAACTGTGTGCCACAAAGTTGGAAGAATACTATTATCTATAATAAAAGACAATCCTAAACTTACACTCCACTGTGTTCCACCAATCCATAAGATTCTCCACATCCTGAAAGAGATCATTAGATTTGTATCAGTTATCCACAACGATTAATAACGTGGCATTAGATTATATATTGAAATGCAACGATTGTGACATATTTTGCTTCAGAAACCAACCTGTCCATCTTCAGGCTGTGCTGGATCAATACGGAAGTCTTCCAGCCGGTCAAACAAGGATCTGTTGCCATCTTCATTCTAAAGAAAAAAACCCAGAAATAATACTGCTTAAAAATAATTTCTAGATGTTTTATGTTCAATAGGAGGAAGTGATGGTAAAAGGGATTCTGGCTGTACTGACTTATTTCTGCTGTTTTTGCAGAAGTAAAAATGTCTCAAATCTTCTATGGACACGCTGAAATAGGAAGCGGAGAAACAAGTCTGGGCACATTTCAACCTAAACTCATCTCATCTTCCATGCTAAGGGAATGCATGAACACAGTGTGATGGAGTGGGTGTGGGTTTCATGTCAACATAACAACACGTGACTATAATAGGCTCTGTTGGGAGCTGAGGGAGCACCTTGGAGACAAACAAAAGAATGAGGTTGTTTTCAGGGATGGGTCGGGTGACTGAAACAGACCTTTTGTAACCCTGGACCACAGTGAGTTAGATGGCGACACGTCAGTCAGTTGGACAAATATAGTGACAGACTGGGAGGGAAGATGTTGCTTTAAATATAAAGCTCAATGTGTGTGAGGGGTCAATGAAGGAAAGAAAGACAGAGGAGTAACATTAAACACAATTTTCCCAGTTGAATTTCCAAGTTTAATTTTCTCTACCTCTGCTGTGCCTGCAGCTCCGTCCGGCTTCTGCCTGCCCTGAAACCAGTGAACACAAACACACAGTTAAAGCGTAATCAATACTCGGAGGCGGAACTGTTCAGGTAGAAGTGACTCTTATAGGAACAAAGCAAAAATAAAAGCAACTCTGGTCAAAATATTAACAGCATAATTTGTTGTTTTTAATCGTCCCTTTGAACCAGCAGCTAGGTTAACCAGTGGTTTTCTCATGTGCTTGGAATTTCAACTATGCAAATGTACTAACTTTGCTAAAATAACATGGCAACACTACATATTTTCAATTAGCAACAAGACATATACAGACAAAGAAAAAAAAAACATATCCACTGTCTGATTAAAAAACATCTGATTATTTCTGGCTGTGTTGGTTCAACAAATAAATATATCTTCCACACAGGAGGTTACCTTGACTCGAGGCATGAAGGGATTGTGTCTCTTAGGTTTCTTGACTTTGGTCTAAAAAAGAAAAATCTGCATTACAGTGATACTCAGAGGAAGATAAAGACCAAATTCTGAGTAATTACATTAAAATTAACTTTTGTTCCTGACTATCATTGTAAAAGTCAAAGTTGAATCGAGCAACCAGCAAAAATGCATCAGAAGGAAATGAGTTATAAGACCTCTGTTTTGTCTTTGCCCTCCTCATCTTTCTTCTCCTCTTTGGATGAAGAATCCTCTTCTTCTTTCAACCCCTCATCATCAGATGAAGCCTGAAGTAAACAACAATCAAAGCATGGACATAACAATGAAATGATAGAAGAAGTACCCATAGAAAAACACTAACACAAGGTTGCATGTGAACCACCTTCCTAATTCAAAATAAAGAGATATCTCTTATTACAAAGGAACCCCTCAAATCTGTTCTGTAATCATTAAACAAAACTTGCTAATTATAAATTAGCACAATTCACACTGATACTGGTTTGGATGTCACAATCATATATTGTTACCATATATCATATAGGTCTATAGTGTTTTATGTCTTTATTTTTTATGGCTTTGAGTTCATTTTCTCTCTGTGTTTTAAATGTGATGCGTGCTAACTTAACTATAAAATGACTCTCATTTCAAACAAGGAAATACAAAGTCATCCAGTATGTCATGCACATCTGTGTTCCCACCCACTTCAGGACCATGACATGTTGTATGACACAGGCCTTCATCAGCCTACTCAAATTCTAGTTTCTCCAGTTCAGCGACATGCAGAAACAGTGTCTGCAGGAACAGGCTCACTGTCCGCACAGAAGGAAACAAGTTTGTACATGTCACATGTTTGTATGTTACCTTGCCTCGAGGCATGAATGGATTGTGTCTCCTAGGTTTCTTGACTTTGGTCTAAAAAGGCAAATGAGGATTACTGTTATAATCAGAGGAAGATAAACGTCAAATTCTGATATGAAGCGGTTGAATCAACCAACAAGCAAAAATGTAACAGACGAAAAATGAGTTTAAAAAACCTCTTCTGTTTTGTCTTTGCCCTCCTCATCTTTCTTCTCCTCTTTTGATGAAGAATCATCTTCTTCTTTCAGCCCTTCATCATCAGACGGAGCCTGAAGACACACAAGGTTGCATAAGAGCCCTTTTCCCAATTCCAAATCACATTTAAAATCTAACATTGTGTAGCCTTTGTCAAAAACAATGTGAGGGGGAGAAGTTTAGTACACAAAACCAAATGAAGTGGGCGTAAAGGAAGATAAAAATCTTCATGACGAATAGTGATGACATGAATTGCAAAGTCATGAGAGAAGCACACAGTCAGATACCTTGGCTGCAGCACGCAGCATAAACGGATTATGGTGCTTGTGTTTTTTCACCTTGGTCTGTAAAAGAAATAACAATGTGTGAGGTGACATGAGAAGCAAAAACTGGAAGAACTACATTTCATTACAGCCCTTAGTGACTGCAGTGCGTATGTGCTTAATATGTTACTGCATCCCTCTGCAAATATGTCACATTTCTTCTATCAAACACACAGGTAACTATATTTTTATTGATGGTATATCAAAAATAGTTGCAGTCTAACCCAACTACCATCTGCTCCTATCACTGAAAGATACACAAACTCCACTTAGCGACCCTGTAACAAGCAGCAGCAAGTTAATGCTTAAACAAACTAGCACAACTTTATTAGATACCAAATATATTCAGAACATAGTCAGAAATGTGTATAAAATAATGCAAAAGATTTCTCAAATATAATATAATATTTCACTCAATGTAAATATCTAGAACAATATAATACAGAATATATAACACTGTCAGACTGCAGAATAAGACTATTTTAATGACATGAAAAGCTACTGAAGGGGAAAACAAGGGTGGGAAAAACCTTATGTGAAGTGGTTGATCTGCCTTGTGACTAATAATCCACATGATCTTTTGTAAACCTCACACTGACAAAAGGCCTGGAGGTGCCACAAGTCATTTGAATGTCTGATATGACAGAGCTGATAAGAAGGAAGCAGGAACTAAAATAATGAGTTCAGAGCAGAATAACTGCAGTAGAAAGCTCTTTGTTTTTGCTTTCAGACGCATGTAGCTTCAACCCCACACACAGATGAAGTTCTCAGACTCATAAATACACACATACAGTAAATACTTACTACATACGTTATTTAACATTGAAGCTTAATAATTAATACAGTTTTGCTGCCAGTGAAGAAGAGATGAACTTACTGTGTTCTCATCTTTTTTGAGGCCTTCATCGTCTGATTGGCTCTGCAGGAAATTAAACTCATTAGATTTTAACAGAAGTGTTCAGGGGCCTTCATAAAATTATTTCCTATTATTACTTTTTAGATCCCCTTCAGACATGTTTTAAGACACACATTAGTATTATTGTATATTGTGTATTCTTGCCTCGTTAAAAAAAAATCTTTTTATTACATTTACTCCCTTTTGGCTCATTTAAAATTCATAATAAATTAATACAAAAACAAATTTCAGCTTAACTTCACTGAAGTCCATTGTCTGTGAATATGCACTGAAGCTTTTATATTATATGTTGCATATTGGACGACGACCGGCTTCCAAACCATCTGTGACGTTAAAATCCTGCTCGTACATACAAGGTTTTCCTCTATAGCATTTAAAAGTATATCACCTACCATAGCTTTAACACTGTTTGTAAAATGGTTAGTTGTGTGAAAATATGTGAAATCTGTAGTAGTAGCTAAAATGAAAATAAAATCCCAACAAACCTCCCCACCATCACCATTTTCACAGTCCCATCACCGATACAATGACTTCCTGTCACCTAAAACATCATGATCATGTCGATCACGAAGCGCCCTGCCCTTCCTTCACCATGACCAAACCCAGTCGACATTATAGTTACTTTATTTGCAGAGCGGGTTATGTTCAGTTTGGACATGGCTCCAACCTTGCCGCTCTGAGAGGGTGGGACACATCATCGGAAGATTTAAGGGAATGTCTCAGAGTTTTATCTGCTCTGTCAGTCACTAGACACACTGAGTTCTAAGTTAGACCAATAAATTGGCCAATATAAGTTCACAGTATTGCACATCTGTGTATACGTCAGCCGATAGACAAGGATTGAGGTAGTTTAGAAACATTAGTTTGTCCACCAAAGGGCTCAGTATGTACGTGTCTTGTTTACCATTAAATACATATTTTTAAAGGATTTGAATCAAGATTTCTTTTTATGTTATGAAAACTCCCAAATATTTGTATCAGCCTCAAAAGTCGTCGTCATTTAGTTGTAATAAAATGGCCTGTTAGCATTTTTAGCCTTCTCTATTAAAACCAAGGGGCACAGATAGATGATCAGAGGCTAACAGCTAACTGAGATTTTATATTATATGTTGCATATTGGACGACGACCGGCTTCCAAACTATCTGCGACGTCAAAATTCTGCTCGTACATAAATGTTTAATTCAGGCTACTGAATGTGAAAACAGGCTTCTAAAACTCTGCACATACACGGTTCACCACAGTAAAGGTTAAACATCCAAGTCAAGTAACAACAGCTTAGACTTTAAGCCAATACTGGTCCAAAATATCCACCAACGCGTCGTTCTGTACACGTCAGTACCTGATGGTTGCTCTTCTGCTTTTGCTGACTATGTTTCGCTGCTCTGCTCAGCTCCTGCAATCACACCAGAGCCACTTCCTTAAGCACAGAGCTCATAAACCCTCATAAACCCTCATATACATCGATAAACACTGATACACATCAGCTCAAAACTGACACAAACAGCCATTATTCCCTAAACACTGGGAACTTAAACTACCTCCTCTGTCAGTCTGGTTGGAACTACAGGAGATTCTGCTGCTATTGCTTTTTTCTCTCTGGAGGTCACGTTATCCTGCAGAGGACAAAATAGGGAATTTTCTTTCCTGATACCCAATTTATGAGAAGGTGAACTTCATCACAAAGCATGACATTTAAAAGCATAGTATGTAGCTTTCCATGCCTGCTGCTTGCTCATCATCTGATTTAACTTGTGTTCTAACTGACTGACGTACATTGAAACTGTGAGTAAGCAGAGATATACAGACAACACCCACATTACTGACCTGATTATCCTCAGTTCCTCTTGGTTTTACTTTGTCAGATGTGGATGTCCCCTTCATCTCCTGTGGAGAAATCACAGCCTTAAAAACACAATGTAACGGACAGAGCACAAGTCAGCGCAGTGTCACTTGGACTACATGTCACTAAGTGGCAGTTGTGTTAAACTGCTTGCAAACCTCTTCAGTTGGTCTGGGTGGAACCGGTGGTGTTTCACTTCTTTCCTTCCTCTCTCGCTGGATCATGTTGCTTTTGACCTGACAAGGACACACACACACACACACAGAATCACACAGTGTGCTGGTGCAGTAAGACGGGGAGGTTTAACCACGAGCAGGCAGGATTTAAAGGGTAAAGGGGACGAGGAGGATGTGGTGGAGGTACAGGAATAGGAGGAGTGTGAATGGGGGGTTATTTTTGACAGAAGTTGATCAGCTGTGTGAGACAGAGAGACAGAGAGAGAGAGAGAGAGAGAGAGAGAGAGAGTGTGTGTGTATGTGTGGTCACTGATGACTCATGAGTGATGCAAAAAATAGACTGACCACTTTCGGCTTCTCTTCCACTTGTTTGTCGTCCTCTGTGTCTTCAGTGTCTCTCTGAACAAAGGAGATGAAATATTAGCTAATGAACTGTATCAACCTAAATAAATCTAAACCTTTAAAAAAAATACTTAAAAAGGACCAAACTTTAGATTAACTCACTACAAATCATAGTACTATACATACATTTACATTTTTGCTGAGCATTTTCTACACTTTTAGATTTTCAGATGTATTTTTCCGACTATTCCAAACAGCCATTGGTTTCCATTCCATTATTCATTTGTGCCAGAACTGCCAAAAGAGTTATTGATTTCAATATTGTAGAAAAATTTATGGAAAATAATGGTTGCTAAGGGCTGTAGGGAAATATACACCCTAAAATCTTACTCACATTAAAGCTAGGGTAGGTGTGTTTGTACGTAACGTCTCATTTGCACGATTGAAATGACTGGCTGGGCTTATAACAGCCACAAATACAAGGTTTTCCTCTATAGCATTTAAATATATATCACCTACCATAGCTTTAACACTGTTTGTAAAATGGTTAGTTGTGATGTAAAATATGTGAAATCTGTAGCAGTAGCTAAAATGAAAAAATAAAATCCCAACAAACCTTCCCACCATCACCAGCATCACAGTCCCATCACCGATACAATGACTTCCTGTCACCTAAAACATCATGATCATGTTGATCACGAACCCACCCGCCCCTCCTCCACCCTTCACCATGACCAAACCCAATCGATATCATAGTTACTTTATTTCCAGAGCGGAATATGTTCAGTTTGGACATGGCTCCAACCTTGCCGCTCTGAGAGGGTGGGACACATCATCGGAAGATTTAAGGGAATGTCTCAACGTTTTAGATTTGTTTCTGCTCCGTCAGTCACTAGACACACTGAGTTCTAAATGAGACCAATAAATTGGCCAATATAAGTTTACAGTATTGCACATCTGTGTATACGCCAGCCGACAAGTGAGAAGAAACTCAAGTATGGAAATGCCAGACTAGGATTGAGGTAGTTTAGAAACATTAGTTTGTCCACCAAAGGGCTCAGTATGTACGTCTATGTACGTATGTGTGTCTTGTTTACCATTAAATACATTTTTTTAAAGGATTTGTATCAAGATTTCTTTTTATGTTATAAAAACTCCCAAATATTTGTATCAGCTTCAAAAGTCGTCGTCATCAAGGGCACAGATAGATGATCAGAGGCTAACAGCGAACTGAGCTTGTTTCCAATCAGGAATGCTATGACTACTGACAAGCCATTTTATTTCAAACAACACTATAAATACGTCATCACACTGTTAGAAACCAATCAGGCTGTCAAATAGTTTCCCCACTGATGTAATTGAGGTGTATAAGCAACAAGTATGCCTGGTCTAGGGCGCACCAGTGGCCTAGAGGTCGTTGTTGGGGCTGGTTCGAGTCTGAGTGGGGACCTCTTGTATAAATACAACTTTTCCTGCAGGACGAGCAGAGATAGATATCTGAGGTTTCCCTTTGACTCAACAAGACCAGGCAAGACAAGAAAAGCTGGACTGCAGACAGCCTGTGGGTGAAATGCTCCACGAGAACTTTAGCCTTTGACTTTCTTCCTTTCTACCTAAGCAGGACAAAGCAGTCCACAATGCCTCGCACTGACCCGTGCACACAAAAACACACCAAACAGGTGGTAGAGGGTGACACTAGGAAGCAGCAAACTTCCCCTTAATTATTAACAAACATAACATAGAGGTTTTTCTACCCCTCAATGCACCTGCTGGATAAAAATAAGCGTGACGCAAAATGTATGAAATAACACAATGAAACAGGAACAAGTGAATATCAAAGCACCTGTTTGCTGCCTGACGACTTCTCGCTGCTCGCAGGTGGATCCTCGTCATCTGAGCCTGCCTGCTTCTCAGGCTGCAGAGAAAAGACAGAACTCATTATTTTATAAAAAACACATTAAAGAGGCTGCACAGTTCTATTTATCAAAATAAACTTTACTTATTTCTTGAGCACTATCAAAAGCTTACAATCTAAAGCTTCCTTACTTTGTTGGCAGATCGAAATGGATTCAGCTTTGTCATGGCCTCAGCAAGTTTACTCTGAAGGTGAAACCATAGAAAAAAGAAAGATAAAAAATAAAATATATTATAAAGAAAAACATACAGAAATTAAATTGAAACCAGGAGATAAAAACCCTCACAAACCTGTTTGTGACCGGGCTGGCCCTCTCCATTGTCCATTATCTCCTCACAGTCAGAGTCAGAGTTCTTCTCCTGGGAATGGAGACAATATTCATCATAAAATATAAACAATAACAGATAGTAGAAACAATAGTAGATCATCTGGATTATTCTATTACTTAAAAATATCTATATTTAGGCTTTTCTGCTGGAGAAACTATTTAGTTTGATGGGAAAGATGAACTGATTACAATACGCCACCTCTTACCTGTTTGTCAGTGTAGAACGTGCTCTTCATCATCGCACTGAAACCGTTCTGAAATAACACAAAGACACAGTTACTTATATATTATCATAGCCCTAACCCTCACTTTAATGTAACAGCAGATCTTATTCCTCAACATCCAGACAGAAAAACAATTTTAAAGCAACAGAGATCCAGTTACTCTGCCATAACAACCCACCTGCTTAGCTTTGGGTTTCTCTGCAGTAGTATTCTCACTGGAGTCTCCTGAGTGTTCAGTCTTTTCTTTATCCCTCTACGACACATTATAACAGCATGTTATTAATCTCTGAACACTGCCAACCATTCATATGATTCAGGAATAAGCGTGAGAATTCAAAGCAGTTAAAGTTAGAAACTGATTTTATCTCCTGTATGTTCTGTTATTGTTGATGCAGTGCAAGTCAAAGTGAACACAAAAGACAAGAAGAGGACTTGAAACAAAAACAAATCTGTATTGAGCTTCATCTCTCACCTTTGAAGACTTCTCTATGAGACTGTCACTGCTGGCAGAGAGTTCAGTATCCACAGACAGATCATCCTAAACAGAGGAATACAGTCAGAATGTAACGACCAAGATCAAAACACTCAACATATGAAATATATCACCACACGATATCACAACGACTGCAGGTACTGGTACAAAACATCCTGTGGGGGACTATTAGTGAGCAAATTCAGGAATTAGATGGGCTGGGGGGAAAAGCTAGCACCAAAAAACACTAGTAACAAATATTAAAGCCACCATGTATGTGTTTATGAGATCATCTTTCAAGTTTTTGTTTGCAGATAAATCAGACAGCGCTGATAAATTTAAGCCTTTCTCAGCATTTTTTTTACTACCAAAGTCAGATATTTAAAAATGTTATCCTTGCTGGCTTTAAAAATGAAAACACGGAGCAGAATTCACCTGAAAATGGTTCTTGAACATCAAATGAACAAATGGATTTGCAAATGAATAAAACCTTTTTCACTCATATCACTTTTATAGGAGGAAACAAAACATCCCTCAAAACAGGATACTTTACTTTTTGGTTTGAAAAACTATTTGTGACAATCTTACCTGAGACTGAGATTTGGCAACTTTCTTTCTGAACACCCCGCTAAAGATTCCTCCTTTCTCCTGAGAAAATAACAGGAAGCAAACACTTAATATTACTACATTTACATTACACTTATCTTGCAATACTGTGTCACTCGAGGGTCCCGGTGGCTTTAACAAACTCACCTTAGTGTTGTTACTCTCAGAAAGATTATCTTTGCTGCCTGACAGCTCGTTGGGTTCAGACAAATCATCCTGAAGGCGAGAAACAAATGTCAAATTCGAATAATATTATTCCTGCCCTAATAATTTATAACATGGTTTAGTGGTGAGATGAACTCACCTGAGATTGGGCCCTGGCTCCAAAAGGCTTTGGGGATTTTTTAAAGATCCCACTGAACACCCCTCCTGTCTCCTGGGAAAAGTTACATGAAAATGGTTTGTGAGATTTTGCCCAGAATGGAGGAATTAAGTGCAGCATGTCTCTGCTATATTGTGTTGTTTTAACTGACTTATGGTTAAATAAAAAGGTCAAATAAAAATAAAATCAATCTTAATCAAACTTCACCTTAGTATTGCTATTCACAGAAAGATTGTCGCTGCTGCCTGAGAGCTCACTGGGTGCAGACAAATCCTCCTGAAAGCAAGAAACAAACATCCCCATAGTGATTATTATTATCATCTCCTAATAATGTAACACAGCTATAAGTGAGACAACTCTCACCTGAGATTGCGTCCTTGCTCCGGACGGCTTTGGGGATTTTTTAAACATCCCACTGAACATCCCTCCTGTCTCCTGGGAAAATAAAAAAGTCATATGAAAGTGAAATCTTGCTCCTAACAGAGGGATTTAGTTTAGTATTTGTCTGGTGTCAGATGGACTTCACACAGCAGCCTGGACTCTCTTCTCTAATGCTGATGTGTGCAGGATAACCTCGCCCAACACACACACAAACAAACACAGAAACACACATTTCCCAAACTCTCACACACACAGCATTATGGTACAGTCACATTATCCCACAGTGCAATGAAACTCACACACACTCACACACACCTGGAAGTCACCCTTCTGATGTGGTTAATGAATAACTATAGAAGAATAATGACTTTTTCTATTCAAAAGCACAGCTGATCAGTGTTTCTACTGGTCGATCGTGCATGTTGAGTCTGGAAATTGCACCGAAGCAAAAAAGAAACGCATGCTAGAATCAGTGATACGGACTCGATGGAGGGTCAGAGGTGTAATATGACTGTATCAGTATCAAGAGATGAGGAGAGGCTTTGTGTTTGTTTCATAGAGGTAGCTAGCTGTCACAGCCTCACCTTAGTGTTGCTATTCACAGAAAGATTGTCGCTGCTGCCTGAGAGCTCACTGGGTGCAGACAAATCATCCTGAAAGCAAGACACAAACATCCCCATACTGATTATTATTATCAGTTCTCTAATCATGTAACACAGCTATAAGTGAGACAACTCTCACCTGAGATTGCGTCTTTGCTCCAAAAGGCTTTGATGGTTTTTTAAACATCCCACTGAACATCCCTCCTGTCTCCTGGAAAAAAGAGGTTTAATAATAATAACTTCTATATGTTAATTAAAATCAGATAAAACCAGTTGTTTTGTATATTTAACTGATGCAGCTGTCAGGTGGACTGGCAGGGATTCAGTGTTTCACACGTTGCTCAGCACTTCTTCCAAATTGCTGATGCATGCAGGTTCAGCTCACGCATCAAAACACACACAAAAACAGAAAACTCCCAAACTCCCCAGTCGAGGTCCGCACACTTACTGTAGGTCAAAACAGATCCACCTATATGTGTCACTAGTTAACACAGAGTTCGTCCTCAGTATAAAATCTCTCTAAAAATAGTAATATTGTCATTTACTGTAAATATGTTTCCAACTTGATATAAGCCAACAATGTTTAACACTTTTTGTTACAGCAGCTTTTTTCCTCCGACACATGCTGTGCTGCACACAAAGTGATGTATTAAGAACAAAATGCTAACATTAGACTGTATTTAGTTTGTATTCGTCTCCAGTTGTTTGTGTTTTTGTGTGAAAGTGTGATGGGACTCACTTTAGTTGTGGTGTTTTCAGACAGACTGTCTTTACTGGCTGTGAACTCATTGTCCAAAAGATCCTGAAACACGATTATAAACACATAAAACACATTATTTTACATGTCAGGCATTGAGCTGGTAACTGTATTCTCCAGATAATCTCTCTCTCTCTCTGTAATAGAAGATTGTGTTTCACCTGCGAAGGCCTCCGGGCATGTCCTGGTTTAGGAGATCGTTTCAGTATCCCACCCAACACACCTGATTTTTCCTAAAGAAGAAAGAGTGCGGAGAAAGGTTTAGTTTCAAAGACTAACTTTAAAAATATCACAGAGCAGAAGGTAAACTCACCTTCGAGGACTTGTTGTCTGTTAAACTGTCACTGCTGACAGACAGTTCAGGATTTTGTATTGAGAGGGTGTCCTATGAAAGATAAAAAAAAGTTTATCATATCTGTATATTAACTCCATATTTCTATACAGCTATGGAGACACATCTGATTAGTGTGTGTTGACAGGTGAAACACACACACTGGGATTGCTCAGGTCTGAATTTTTTGAGAATTACAAAACTAATGTAACACCAGAAATACACTGTTACTAAGCAGGTAAATAAACAAAAGAAAAATTGATAAAAAATGTCATTTCATGGTCTGAAAATATATAAAATATCAATATTACAGTGATAAAAAACAACAGCTTAAATGATAAATCAATAAGCCAAATTGTTGACTAATCATAAGAAACTCAATGCAGAGCACAGTAAGTAAGTCCACTACAAACCTGAGGCTGGCCCTCTTTGGCAGCTTTGGTCGCCTTCTTAAACATTCCCTTAAAGACGCCTCCTTTCTCCTGAAATATGTAATATTATTATATAAAAGTTTTCTCAATTTACAACACAAATCAGTCACAGAAAAGCTTCCTGAGCTTCACCTTGGAGCTGCTGTCTGTCAGACTATCGTTGCTCTTCGAAAGTTCACCGCTGGTTGATAAACTGTCCTGTAAAGTTCACACAGAGCTCATGTGAGTAGAAGCAGACACAAAAGGCAGAAATCCATAATTAGGTTAAATTCTAAGTGTCATATCTAAATTGTACATTCAGTTGTTGTAATTTTATTGCTGTACATGTCAACAATATGAATATGGGCCTTAAATATTAGTATTAAACATTTAACATCACCTGTGCTTGGACAGATGGTTCTGCAGCCTTAGAGGGTCTTTTGAACATCCCACCAAATAACGCCGCTTTGTGCTGCATGAGAAGTGAAAAAGAGAATTTAACATGTAAGTAAAAAAAACATACTAAGAAGGAAAACACGGGGCTGATTCTCTAATGCGGCTTCAGTTGTGACGCGCATCCTCATTCAGAACCAGCGAGTAACAGAAGGTGAACACTGACTCCAATAACCTGTGAGTCAGCAGCAGAAATCTGGAGGCTGAACTGGAAAAGATGCTGCGAATGACTTCAAGGATGAAAGGATGTATTTACTAGCTCACGTCTCACAGTCCAGCCTCACAGTCCAGATCATCACGTCTGGACATGGTGCCGGTTTCATGTCCGGACTTTAAAGCTTGATGATGGTAAATTTAGAGTGATTGTAGAAACTGATCATAAGAATCACATAAAAATGAGACAGTGGGGGGGGCAATACATTACCAATACACTGGATGGATGGATGGATGATGCAGTGGTAAATAAAAAGGCGTATATGAAGAATTAAGAATGATTAAACTTCAATTAGAGGACTAACAGAGGCTTTAAGGTCTTTGGAGGGTGTTTACGTCTAATACTGATTCAACAGTGTCGGATATCAACTCATTTCTATCCTGTACGTCACTGGTTCGCAACCTTTGTGCAAGAACTTTGTGTAAAACGAGCAGATTATTTCCTGTTTAAAGGAACTTTTTACACAATTCTTTGTTCTATATTGTGTATTTGTGATCATTTTTAACTCTCATGCAGACTTACTAGGCTTCTTTTTATTGACAAATTTAATGTTTTCTTGTCCTTGACACTTGACCATTGTTCTATTAGACAATTTAAAGAAGTGAATAAAATGCTTTAGAAAAAAAGTTTTAGGCCTACAGTGTATATTTTATACATCTTCTTAGACCCCGTAAAACCCTATTTTGTCTCATTTATAACGTGTTTAAAATGTGTACATTGTTTTACTGATGAGGTAAAAAAAATGACAGCCTTACCTTTCCCTAAATACACATATTTGGTCCCATAAAGTGATTAATTTAATTTAGTGACTGTTTAATTCATAAAGTATTTAAAATGTGTATCGTTTTACTGAATGACGAGACAACCGGTTACAGTAACTCAGCTTAAATACATTAATTAGGTTTTATTTAATTTAATATTCAATAATAAAATTCATAAAAACAAAGTTGTGATTTATCAAACATACATATCTGTTCAAAACTTAGCTTTACCGGTCCAATACACTACACCATAAAGGTCCACAACAAATGCAGTATTTACATCTGTATAATAATTTTTAAATACATAATTAAATATTTGTAACCTGTTTTTTAAAGATTTGTTTCAGATGAACAGACACATTGTTGGTTTTAGTCTTTTCGTGGGTCGTTAATTCCTGAAACCCTCAATGTTCCAGTTTTGTGCTGCGGTTAATTACATTAACTGCTTTGTAGCTAATCTGCTGTGTGTGTGTGTGCATGTGTATGTGTATGTATGTGTATGTGTGTGTGTATGTGTGTGTGTGTGTGTATGTGGGTAGGGGGGGTTAACAGGGGCCCAGTGGCACATTCTTGCCCTGCAGCAACCTGGTCTGTTAATCCAGCCGTGCAGTGCAGTCTACAGTGTTTCTATCCCTGTCCACGTCCAGCACTGTGTGTTTAGTATCCACAGACTGAGCTCAGGTCGGTGAACTCCAGCACTTAACTGACTTTAACAAGGGACAAAACTTATAAATCCAAACCCTGCAAAACATTAAAGTTACACAGAAGAAAACATGGAGACAACTCACAGCGACGCCTCCTCCATCACACTCCAGATCCAGGTCCAGGTTGTCGTATCGCTCCTGGGAACAAACATTGTCACTGTCGACTCATTGGGACTCACATTAACCGACATTTCCAACCACTGACAGGTTGGTGATGAAGACTGTGTCGAAGACGAAGCGACAGAAGACACGAAGGAAAGCGACTGTGCGCGTAAACTCACCATTATCTGCTCTCAGTCCGCCCTTGTTTACTGTTTACTTATTCCCTTGTTGTTTATTTGTTGTTCCACCGATGATGATTTGTGATGTTTCGGTCCTCAGTGAGCAGAGTTTGTGCTTCCCCCCGGGGTTGACACTGTCGGATTTTTCCAAACACAACGCGGTGAAGTTTAAAGATCCTCCCTCCAGAAAAAAAAAGAAAAAAAAGAAAAAAGCTGGAGAGACTTCCCACAGACCTTTGCGGGTTCTTGTGATCTTAGACAAATCCTGAAACCTGCGGATCCAGTTTCTGTTCCTTTCTTTCACCTGTGCGCTGTCGCCCAGGAGAGGGCGTGTCCGTCTCACCTGGGAGCTGAGCCCATGTGGTGCTTTCAAGTGCTGTTCGGAAACTCCTCCCTTGGACTGACAAAGTGTAAATTGTCTATTAGAACATGGTTCCCAACCTTTTTCCAAGAGGTTTGAGTAAAACGAGGAACTTTTTACACAATTCTCTGTCTGTATTGTGTATTTGTGATCATTTCTATCAATCATACAGACTTAATAGGCTATTTTCTTTTTGACATATTTAATGTTTTCTTGTCCTTGATGCTTGACCATTGTTCTATTAGACAATTTCATTTACTTTACATTTAGTTTTCTTTACAGAAGTGAACAAAATTAATTTTTCCTCAACGGATCCATTTTCTATCATTTAGTAAACTGACTAAGTGAAATATTTTATGGATATTTTTCATTTTAAATTCAAAACTGTACACTGAACCCAAACAGTGAACTCAGTAACTGCAGGAAGTTTGTGTAAAATAAGAGATTTGGATGAATTTTGAGCAGATTATTTCCTGTTTAGGGAACTTTTTATCCAATTCTCTGTCTGTATTATGTATTTTAGATCATTATCATGTATTTCAATCATACAGACTTAATAGGCTTCTCTCTTTTTTTGGACAAATTCAGTGTTTTTCTGACCCTGAAACTTGGTCATTGTTCTATTAGACAATTTACTTTACATTTAGTTTTCTTCACAGAAGTGAATAAAATGAGTTTTAGGCCTGTAAGAAAATGTAAATCATACACACCTGTTTTAAATTTTCTTATACCACAAATATGTCACTTAGTCAGTTTATTCAATGATAGAAAAGAGGACGCTGGAGGTTGTGAAACCACTGCTGTATTCCACTACATACTGATTCCATGGTGAATGTAACATCATGTACATTTACTAAAGAACTGTGCTTAAATATAAACTTGTACTTTACTTGAGTCTTTTGAGGAAATATTGAATTTTTTTTCTTATTTAAGAGAGGGACAGCTTCAGATACATGCTGTTAACACAATCTACCAGGGCACCATTACGTGGCATCTTTAGATACTTTACAAATAATGATTGTATAAAATAATATAAATAATTTCTGCTCTTAAATTACAAGATTAATTCCCACAAATTAATAGTAATACATTATCACCTAATGTCCATCTCAGCACTCTTGCCATGCACTGCTTGGATTCAAGAACAAAGTCAGTGTGCAGAAAGAAATTGGTATTTTATTTACTTAACATGTTTTATTGCACTAAATGTGGCTCATTGCAGATAGCAGAGTTGTAAAAGCATTAGCTGATAAGCTGTGATTGATGTCTCACTGTTAAACAGGGTCTCTGTGTCAAATAACAATCAAAACTAACTGTTTGATCTTGGTTTAGTCTACTAATCATGTATCAGTCACACAGATCTGGCAATAACGAAGCTGTCCCAGGAATACAAAATAAATAATATTAATTAAATGTAAATCCTGTTTGAGCCCGGTCAGTAAGAAGTTTGTAAAATGTGAAGAAAGTACAATATTTATTGGGTAAATCATTGAAAATGTGTTAAACAAACCAACAAAGAGCAGACACAAAAAATGTATTATCATTCACAGTTCTTCCACTCACACTTTAACTTTAAGTGTTTCATATCCCACATTCCTATTTCCAAATAAAAGAAATAATTCAGCTCATACAAAACTATAACTGATAAGATTTAACTTATTTTTATCTACTTGTTTGTTACATTTGCAGGTTTTTTGCCATCTAAATTAAAGGCACATGTAAACATGGTATTACAGTGATTACATACATAGTTATCCCTGTGTGGTGTAAATATATTTCACCTTTTTTTTAATACATGTCTTGCTTATTCACAGTCACTGAAACATTACAGGCAACCTTTCGTTTGTGTAGTGATATAGGTTTTTTTTTTTTCTTAAATTCTGACGTGTAATATTTTGTGGATTATTCTTTCCAGGAGAGGAAGTAGAGCTTTCCCTGTCCGTCACCACAAACCAGTTCAGTGGGCTTTCCAGGGTTCACCTCCAATTGCACAACAGGTCCTCCACATACAAACATCCCCACCTAAAGGGAGAGACAGAGACAGAGAGAGAGCAGAAGGTAACAATAAGATAACAATAAATTAATCAGTATGCTGCATATAAAGAGAACAGAACCTCCAAAGTTAATGAAATCCACTTAAAAACAACTCTAAAGTTCTCTAATTAACACATTGTATCTCATCTGTTTAATCCACACAAAATCTAAAGTGGTAAAACATCAATTCACCGTTTAACGGAGAGGTTATGTGCCAAACTTTTGTTAATTTTGGACTGTTTTGAGTCTTTGTGCTAAGCTAACCGTCTGCTTGCTGTGGCTTCATATTCAACGTACAGATATGAGGGTGGTATTGATCTTTTTGTACCTGCTTCTTGGTGTTTCTGTCCCACAGCTTCACTGTCCTGTCATAGGAGGCGGAGATGATGGTGCGCTCAGTGAGTCTCAGCACACTGATCCTGTCAGTGTGAGCCTGGGGATAAAACATCATCATTAAAAACAACATAAAGTAAAAGTCTCGGCTTAAAGGACAACTACTGTTCATGTTTGCTTTTATTTCCTTTACAGGCCTGATGGGAGACTTTTGTTCTCATAGTGACCTAAGATTTAAATTTAGGGCACGTTTACAGCTGAGATTGTTAAGCCACAATCCTGATAGTCAATTAATGATTTACAGAGCAAAAATGCGAAGACTCGTGGCTTTTCTCTGTTGTTTTTCATTGTTCAAGTTAAATCGCTTTGGGTTTTGCCCAAGGCCCGCCCCTTTTTGCTCTGTGCTCCAATAATAGTTGAGCATTTAAAAAATAAAAGTGACATAAACAGCTGTATCTTAAGTTACCTAATGTTAGAAAAAAAACTAATCTCCATCAATCGTTCGTTTTCTAATTTAAACAAATACTGTGTTTTTTTATGCTGAATACAGAAATATACAATAATCTCTCGTGTTCTGTTTCCGAGTGTCTCAGCTCTTACAGGTTTTCTGTTTCTCCACGTGGAAGTCTCAGGAGGCTGGATGAACCACATGTTGCCCTTCACGTCTCCGCACACCACGAAATCTGAAAGAAGGTTAAAAACACACACTGGATAATCACGCAATGAACAAAACAAATAAAAAGTAGTAGCATTAGTCACAGTAGCTATGCTTGAAGTAAGAATAGTAATTGAAACAGCTGCGGTATAAAACATTTATTAGCCTACTTGTAGATTTTAGTACCTGTGTTCATGGTTATAGCTGATATCATGCTCCCCTTCTTCTCCTCCTCATCCTCGACCTCTAGGTCCATCGAGCTGAAAGCCGAATGGAATTTACTTTTGGGACCCATGGCAAACTGTGGGGGAAGAAGACAAGGCATCAGTATTTATTAAAAGTAAGTGGTGTATTACATTTTAGGTTTGACTTGATTTGTAACTGAAATGTAGGGACTGTTTAGATAAACAGGAATTGTTCTTTTGATAAATTAACATCTAAACTGAAATGATGATTCTATTATTAATATCGTTATTGTTGTTAATTGACAATAATATTTTGTATTTTTCATGAACTAATCCGAGAGCTACAACAAATATTTTTCAGTGTTTTTTGATTATTAGTGATCAAAAACTCACAAAGAAGCCAATGTTAACTTCTCCCTTGCATTCTCCCACCAGCCACATGCTTTTCTCGTCGTTTTGGATCAACCCCAAAATACGGACATTTTGGTGCCAACTGCAATAAAGACAAAACAGAAAAATACACCCTTCAGTGAATAAGAAAAAAAACAACAGCACCGTATCTACAACTGAGCTATCTGTCAATAGAAGCTGGATAAATGAAAACCTAAATATTAGAAACAAATCAATGTATTTACGAGGTGTGGTCCTGTACATACGTAATACTTTAAATAAGCCTTGTGACCCAGGATACAACCTCCTACAGACTCCTATGAAGTTCAGTCAAATTACTGTGCATTAAAAGACCAATATTCATTTAAAATACTCTATACTATAATACACCATCTCCACCATAAATAGGTTTGCTTTGATTAATAAATAATTATTATAATGATTCATTATTCCTCTGTCTCAATTCAACAAGGTCAAAACTAACATTGATTTTAAAGGACCAGCATGTACGATTTATTGGTATCTTTATGATGTAGTTGCTGATAAAAGGCTATTTCTAAGGTAACAAAAACACAACAAGTCTTATTTACAGGTGATTATTCACTAATAAAAACATACCTACGAATATTATATTCAATTCCTGCCAATAGATCCTCATAAATGTGATACACTGAACCTTTAAAAATTATGAAAATTTCAAGCAATTCAAGAAGAAGTGAGATTTCCTGATAATCACCCTTGATTGATTCATTAAAACAACTGGTACACCTTTTGGGACATAAAGTACAGTATGTAGTGTTACCTATTGTTCGTTTGGAACCACTTGTCCTCCTCACTGGCTGTGATGCCAAATATTCCTTCATCTTTTGACACACCGATGAGCATTGTGCAGTAGTTGAGGCGGACCACCATCTCTTTCACTTTGTAGGTGTTTACCTTCACCAGGCTGAAAGCAAGAGGAAACACAGGACACAGCAGGACTGGTTAGTGTATACAGGCAAACTCGTCATAACGTATTTGTTTCCATAGAAACGGCACTCAGAACAGAGAGGAAGATATAATATTCTGCATTTCTCCCCATCACATTCATCTGTCAACTAGTACAGATACAAATTGTATTTATTGTTTTGTTATGTTGTCTTTTTATTATGTTTCCCCGCCAGGTCTTTATTGTTAATAAGAATTTGTTCAAACCTCCCGACTAAATAATTTTTACAAAATAAGATAAAAATGGAGGATAAGGGAGGTCCTGCTTGTTTACCTTGCGGTGCTGCGTTGTTGATTCCACACCAGCTTCCACACATCAACAACAGGTTTCATGTAGCTGACAGCAAACTGGTTATCGGGCATGGAGCAGATCGCTGTGATGGCGCCGTCTGAAGTCTGACACACAAACAGACACAACATATGATTACACAAACATATACATTATGTGTTCAGCATACATCCCTTTTCTTGTGCATGTCTTCACCTGCTTGTGGCCAACCACAGTGTTGTGCTGCCATATTTCCAGCAAACCGGACTCATAAGCAGCAAGAAGCAAATCATCTCTCGGAGAGAAGCACAGAGCGGAGACTGAGCCTCTCAGTGTGGGAGGACCCTCTGAAAAGACAAGACACACAGGTGAACTGGAATACAGTATAATGTTAACAAGGTAGCAGCAGTAGGGATATATACAGAAGAGGATGGTTTCATTATGTGGATGAGCTGGAATATTCTGACTTTATTATTGGATGAATGAGCATTATTTTGAATAAACCTTTTATCTGGTTATAAAAAAAGAGACACTGAGGCATAGCATAATGTACACAGTGAATGTGAAGGAAGCTCAATCAGTGTGATAAAATTATTTTGTCCCACCACACATTAATATCTCAGAAGCTTTATAAAATACAGTGTGTAGACAGAATGTTTGCAATTGGTGCATTAACTTAAAATATCCAGAAAACAACATATTGTGTGACCAAGGCCGTGATTTCCACTGGGTATGGGGATTTTTTCCCTGCTTTCTTTCTCAAGTCTCTCTAAACTGTGTCTTATTACAGTCCAGCCATCAGATGAGAGAAGACCCGAGTTAATAACAATGTTGATCCACTCGCCCGACTCAACTGAAGCCCTAAAGCAATGAGCATGAGCAGCAGAGAGTGCCCACAGACTTTTTTCCCTGAATTACACTTCTCCGCAAACATACAGGCTGCCTTATTAGAGAAGGTTGTTGTGGTTGAAAGCAGCCTGATAAGAATACCTGAAGACACTACTCAGGGCTTAATAAAAAATGTTTTCAGGTACAAAAAAACCCCCCCCTATTAAGTCTGTATTTTATTTAATCTCCTAAAAAGACACTGGACTTAAACAGCAGTCAGAGAAAAGATAGTTACAGACACATTGTATTGTATGAAGGCAGAATATAAAGTATTACTTGTTGTCCATGTCCAGCATCGCAATGAGCAGTCTTCAGAAACAGTGAGGAATTCTGGGAGTCCTTCTTTGCGAATGACTCCGTGTATCGCCCCACTGTGACCCTGGAAGGTGCTGAAGTGCTCCACCTGTACATAAACATACAGAATGTGAGAAAGGTTCGACAAAAACACTCTTATTAGGGAGTCATCTTTGCTCTGCATCTAGATTTTAACCAAATTTGACACTAAAACAGAAATTAATATGAGAAAAAACCCTTTTGATTTTATTTTGACTGACAGACCTGTAGTGGTTTCCAGAGCTGCACTGTGCCATCGTCAGACGCGGTGAAAACAGTCATTTCTGCTGCGTTGACTTCTTTGTTTTTGTCTTAAAAACAATGCAGGAATCACTATTAATATCAAACTAAGGCTTGGTCACTCATTATACTGTCCAATATGAAATAAACAGGGATGCGTGCCCTCGGGAACTCACCTGTATTTGGTAGGAGAGAGCAGTGGTGGATACGCTGCTTGTGTGCAGCAATGTGGCAGATTTCTGTGTTTGTTTCCCAGGTCCAAACATGTAGCGCTCCCTCTGCACAGCCGGCAATCACATACTGTCCCTGCACAAAGAAACATCAACAAGTTAACACAGTTAAAAAAGAAAAAATAATGAGGCTGAAGTCTATATTATATAGCCAGCTCAGACCTGCAGTCTCAACACTATACACAAAATACAGAGCTCATTTACTCCATCTATACATCAATTAAAAGCATAGGTTTTTTTAGGAGAGGAGGAAACAACACATACTGTATTTTCTGATAGATAGATGTTTAATTTGCTCACCAGACAGCAGATGGATGTAAGAGGACTCCTCCAGGAGATTTCTTTGAGTTGTTGGCCCGCCTGCAGATCCCACAAACACAGCCTCCCATCGTTTGAAGAACTAATCTGGAACCGAAAAGGAAGGTTGATGAAGACCCACGTAGCACAGCACAGTAATATGATTCTGTCGGGTAATACTCTGTACCTCAGGTTAGTTACATTTCTTTTACGACACAAAATATAATGAAGATTTACCACACAGTCTGGAGTCCAAACACAGCCGGTGATCCAGTCTCTGTGAGAGTGAGGGAGCGACTTGGAGAGAACAGCAGGAGAAACATTCACATCCCACACCATCAGCGCCTGAAACAAAGACGCCTGTCAGTACTGCGTTATACTGACCGATCCTACACTCAGATATCAATAAGGGTGGGCGAAACAACAGAAATACCTCCCTGTGTAACGTAATACAGTTCAACAGCTAACTACATCCTTCAAATTGATCATAAACATTAAAACTTTATAGGAGGACGCTTGTATTAGACTGCATTAGCTTTATCTGTGTGTACCTAATAAACTGGTGACGATGTATATCATGACTTTTGACGAAAGGAACAGGGAAGAAAGCAAGAAGCATCCTGGCAGACAGCACTACAGAGTCCCTCTGGCAACTAAACATGATTTTAGTCCCATTTATATTTTTAATTCTACAAAAGACACTGACACGAACTGTTCCTAAAAGTGTAATGGGACCTTATCTATGTGTTTGTTCTACTAACGGCTCATCTGTTTTTTTAATTATCTCGTTTTAGTGAGCCGAAGACAAATTTCCATCCTAGAATAGAAAGATATATTCTAGAATAGATAGTAAATTAATTAAGAAACTGTTGATGAATAAAATAATCTGACTGTTTTCAACAATGAACTAATACACTCATTGATATTTCATATATTGTGTCATATTCTCAGCAAATGTTTTGTGTTAAAACAGTCAGTGTTGGTATCAAAAGCAAAATCCTGATATTGTCACAACACTGCAGCACAAACACATCGTACCTTATCTTTTCCACCGGACAGCAGCTGTCCACCATCTGGGCTGAAAGTCAGACAAGTGACTCCCCCACCGTGGCCCCTCAGCACTGCATGAGGCTCAATCAAGGGGTTGATGGCCAGCTCACTCAACAACCACAGGACAATGGTGAAGTCATCTAATTCAACGGGATTAATAAAACAGTCATTAGCACAAAGTGTGATGTTTAAAGTTTGTTTAAAGAAGAGGAGACTGGCAATATAACCTTCTATCTGAGAAATATATTGGAAACCGTTATAGAATTTCTTTGTGGAGTCCGAGGACGTGTAAGTAACACTTACCTGAAGCTGTGGCCAGGTATGTAGAGTTTTGTGCTAATGCCAGGATGACTCCTTGCACACAGAACAATCCCACCGTTTCCAGGCCTCCCTGCATCCCCTCCTCTCCATCTATACTCTTCCAGACCCGCAGAAGTTTGTCGCTTCCTGCAGACACCAGCAGCTCGGGTTCGGTCGGCTCTGCGTTCAGAACGACCCACAGCATGCACAGTACTGACAGGTCACGGTCCTTGGAGGCCCAAATCTTCTCAGCTACGATTAAAATAAAGACAGTTACGGTCTGTTTGTGTAGTTAGTTTGTGATTTCTTTTTTTTAAAAGCATGTGATCTTCACGGTGTGCAATATTCATTCAGGGAGATAGGAGAGTTAGGAAAGAAATAAGAGGAGGTATTTTTAGGAGCAACCACTGAAACTCTTTGGGCAAGAAAGTATGTATGTTTTATAAGTTTCTTTATAAAGTGCAGAGCATGTCTGTACTTTAGGACATCTTCTCTGCGCTTTATTCGCAATAAAAGACAAAAGTCAGACAGTAAATACAGGCAAAATATAAGAGAAGGAAATTAAAGTAATAAAAAAAAAGAGAAAAAAGATATGTCTGTTTCTTTAAAGTTTCAGTCAGTAAAGTTTTGATCCTGTTGCAGAATAATTCAACAGTCAACTGTGAACTTACAAGGTTGTATGATAGAACTTAAGAAATTGAAGCCATTCATTCCTCAACTCCTTCCTTCTTGTTTTTCTTTTAGGCATCTCCTTCATATCTGTATTTGTTCTGTCTGATTGGGGTCTTCCAGTGATTCACATTCACATAAACACACCTGAGTCAAGACTGAAGAGTTTGATGCCGCCACCATGGTATCCGACAGCAGCATAGTCTCCATTAACAGCCACACACAGAGCAGCGGGCTCAGACATTACAGACTTCCGTTTCTTCACAGGAGGCGCCATATAGCACTAAAAGACCAAAGGTGATGATCGATTAGGAAAGAAAATAATGTGTCATATATATACACAATTCTGTCAGATATAATTACACAGACTATGGGTGAAAACACTTATACACAAGACAAATAAGAAGCTTACTTCATCACTTTTTAAAGCTGTGATCGAACGTCCAAGTCCTCCTGACCAGAGCTGGAGCTGTTTTACACAAGGACGAGAAGACACAGCGAAAGTGACAATGTGCTCTTCAGAGGAAAAAGGTGCAGGAGCAAAGGTGCAAAGGACTGCAAAGTGTTCCAAATAGAAATCTGAAAAAAGGCAGTATTCTAGTGTTAAAAAACCAAAGGAGTCTGTCTGTCTGTCTTATATATTTTCTTATATATTAAATGGCTGACATGTTTCTTTTATCTGTGTTTTCAGGAAACAAATATGTAAAATGTTCTAAGTAACAAATCATCATATGTTTGTATATTTGGGGTTAAACAGTAATAAAACCAGTACAAAACATTTAGTAATTTTATTATTATAATCCAGGAATTCTGGCCTGCAGTCTCAAGTTTAATTTCTCTGATCCTGGTTCAGTGTGTACAGTACCTTGTGATCGGAGCCAGCACTCAGCAGCATGCTCCCGTCATCCAGGAAGGTGAGGGCCTCTGTGGCCCCAGAGTGAGCCTGAAAACATCCCACGCAGGTGGAGGTGGGCACTGACCACACCCTGACCTCTCCAGATATAGAGCCAGAGCAGAGCATGGAGGAGGAGGAAGAGAAGGAGAGACTGCGCACTGACCGCCGGTGACCGGACAGGGACTGAGAGAGCGGACAGAAGAGAAACAGCGCTTGGTTTCATCTCAAGTGATAGAAAAATATGAAAAAAGCAGGCTACTTCTGGAAGAATAATACATGTAAGGCATGCACATTATGGATTGGATCTTCAACCCAACTTCTTCTTTGGCCTCTCCTCATGATAACTCACCATTACAGTTTTATTCTGGAGCCAGTTCCACACAATCACATTCCCATTCCAACAACCAGCAGCCAGCAGGTGATCCTCGGGGTCAAAGGCAACACAGTTCAAAGGGCTGATGCTGGGCAGGGCCGCAACCTCATGACCTTTAGCAGAGGACCACACCTGAAAAACATGAATTAGGGGATGTGTAAAATTTAATAACAGTGAACAGCATAATTTGATAGCGGTAAATTCTATTAAATATTTAGATTCCTCATTAACTACAACAAAGTGGTTTCTAGTCTGTTCTGGCATACACATAAACTAAATAAATAATAAATAATAAATGGAACAAAAAATGCAGCAATACAAACACCAGAAATAAAGTAAAGCAAATAAAAAGGTTTATGTGTTTTGACTAACTTTCAGCATGAAGTCCAGAGACACAGTGGCAATGTTCTTCCTGTCTGCACTGATGTCACTTGCTGTTATCACATTAGTGTGAGCATCAATAAGAGCAGCCCTGCATAGAGCACAAGTCAGTTAATGCAAACATTAGTAGCCTGTACTTTGTGAGGTATTTTTTTATTATAATTATTCTTCCAACTCCGACTCACCTGCAGCCATTCTCGATGTCCCAGATCTCTATTCGTCCATCAAAGGAGGTGGTAGCAAGACGTCCGTCCTTCAGGAAGACACAGCTTGAGATGCCGTCACAGCTGCTCACCAGCGATTTCAGTTCCTGTTCACAGCGACAAGAGAGCGATATTAGGCTTTTATCTCAGCATGTGTGACAACTTAACAGTATTTTTTCTCTGATATACAACATGACATGTTTACAAATATTCTTTACCTGCACTAAATAACATGGATAGCAGGAATCAGATTTTTTTTAATGTATACAAGAAGCCTGGTTTACATAATTGGGATAGGGGACAAGAGAAACTGAATTTTTCCAGTTAGCTTCCTCCTGGAGAAATACGTAACTGGATTTCTACTCTGGTTTTTACATGTGTGCATGTGCATTATAACAATTTCAGACAAGGAAAGTATTGCTGTGACTGCAGAGTGGCAGCATAAAAGAAAAGTATAAGGTCGGGGTAGAGGAGAAAACCAGGTTACAACCAGGTGCGTGTACAGTAAACGTGTTGCAGATTTTCTGTGCACCCTGATTTTCTGTGTGCATGTAAATGTACCAAATGTGAACTGAAAATGCTAAACACAAAAAACATGAATACAAACCACCCAGCTGGTCTATAAAGCCACAAAATGTGCAAAACGATGAGGTATAAAAAAATAAAAAATAAAACGTGCAAAATTTGTTCATACTTGTCCGGTCTGTGTGTTGATAAAATGCAGCATTCCCTGTCCAGAGCCAACCACCATCAGCTCTCCATCTGAACTCAGAACCAAACAGGTTGGTTCAGAGGAGAAAGTGGACACCAGCTCACTGTAATGAAACACACAAGACCATTGACACAGTCCCATATATCAATACAGAATGAAAACACTAAACAAGGTTAAAAAGACACTTATTCTAACCATCTTGCAGATACCTTGCTTACCTTGTCTCTTGAAGAAACTGATGGTCATTGTTTACCCACTCAACTACCCTAACCCCTCCTTTTCCCACCAGGCCTTGTGCCCAGGTGTGTGCTGAGGTCTCATGAGGCTCGTTGAGGGCTTGCTGAATGCAAAGAGCTGGCCAGGAGGAGAGCAGGAGGGCGTGACGCCGCAGGAAGCTCCTGCAGTCTTCTAGACGGCCCTGCAAGCCAACTGAGAGCACAAAGAGAAACTTGTATGAAGAAGAAATAAAACACTTAGGAGGAATTTGTGAGTTATGTATTTTTAAGTACTTACACGACGGTGCAGACTTATGCTTGGTATCTAAAAGAAAGGCAAAATTTCACAGAATACAAACATTAGGATTTTGGGTTTAGCCATCATTTATCAAGGGGAGTAAACCCTAGAAACAATTTTAAATGCACACAAGAAAACATGTGAAGGAATATAGGGAGAAACCACCAAACAGTGTCATGCATACTCACCATACAAACTGTAGGTCTCCAGGAGATGGTGCAGGAGGCCGTGGCGCACGTTCGCATACAGGAAGTAGTAGCTGGAGAGCAGGGAATGAAGTGCCTCCAGTTGGCCACTTTGAATCTGAACAAAGGCAAAAAAAAAAAAAAATCTTTATATGTAATATACTTGTCCTGACTTAATTTATTAAATTTAAACTCTAATATTAAAACTTCATAAATATGTGGATGACAATATACTATATGCTATTGCTATATATATATATATATATAGCCCGTGTGTGTATAGCTTTTATGTTATGTGTGGTGATAGAAGAAGACTAACCAGGCTGGAAGGCAGATGCATGACAGAGTTGGCCTCACAGTGAAGGAAGGTATCTTTGCCCTGCTGGTCGGCTAGTGCCCACAGATGAGCTGTATAAAGAGACATTGCAGTGATACCAGAGTAATTAATATATATACAGTCATATATAATATATATATATATATATATATATATATATACATACACACACACACACACACTCACTGGTGATGTATTAAAACAGACTGTGTGTACGTTACCTGCCAGTACGAGGTGAGCTCTGGTTCTGTCGCTTTCTGTTGGGAGGAGAAAGTCCTCAAAGGCCTTCTTCACCTCCGGATTAGTTAGAGCCAGGATGTCGTCAGTGTCGTGGCAATGAGACGGACCAATCAGACTGCAGATAAGGATCCAAATAGGTTTTTTCAATTAAATAAACTAACAGGCAAGTAAAGACAAAAACAGGTGTTGTGGCTAGCTGCAAGAATACTTTTAGATTATTGTTGGCTCTTTACCACTTTTAGGTCGTATGGGATTCATACCTTTGTAAACTGTGCACTATACGGGTGAAAGTTGCCATGGGAATACGTCCTATGGGCTTCCTGGACAGATGTAGTACTTCCTGCCATGTGACCTGCCCGTCCCGTGAGGATAGGTCGCTGCATGTGTTCAGCACAGAGTACAAGTCTCTCTCCCTCAGGCCTGTCGATCAAGAGGAAAAAAAGAGGAGGCAAACAAAGACAGTTAAGCAATTTACCGCTTTGGTTATAACATCTCTTTTAAAATTCATATACCTAACAATTTACCCAATGTAGCACTCAATAAAGATTAAAATAATGCTAAGAATTATGTAAAAGCATTTTACCAGCAGTGCTGACAGTGAGTACTGCCAGAGCCCAGCGGAGTCCCCTCAAGCCCCTGTACTGCGAGCAGAGTCTGTCCAGGCTGTACTGCACCAACTGGGCCAGAGACTGAGGCAATCCCTGGAGACTCTCCTTCAACTAAGACAACAAGTGTACGTTGTAATCCTTGTTTTTAATCAACAAGTAGATAATCATGTGGATGCACCAAGTTAAACTGGTAGTTAGGTGGGCTAATATTAGAATGAACATGTCAGTGTCAAGATTAGCAATATTTACTGTGCTTTGTGTCTAGTGCAAAAAAGCTTGCTAACATTTTTTACCTGCTAAACATTATCAAAATGTCATCATCATTATGAGCATGTTAGCATTTTAACTCAAGTTAAGTCTCACAGAGCTGCTAGCATTGCTAAGTCTTGTTTTAAAGGTCCAGTGTGTAACATTTAGGATTATTTTAGGAGCTTATTATAAGACTGGAAGGAGAGGGTGAAGCGACTGATTTGCAACCAACAATCACACTGCTAGACCTACACTACATCCATATCAGCTTCTTTACTGGTGTTACCTATTGTAAGGTTTCATGTAAGCATCCACCCAACACATAGCACTGCCACAGCCCACACCAGTAATACCATTGTGGAAGTGTCTAAAAAAAGTGACATTAAACCTTATCAAAGGAGGCAAAGTTCCTCAGGTCTTCACAGGCCAGCTGCAGGTAGAGAGGACTCACTGCTCCCTTCTTCATGATCAGCGTCTGGAGCTGGACAACCAAACACAGCATAGCTTTTGTTAGTGTAGGGCAAACTGATGAGTATCAATGGCAGCGCCACGCACCGACACAGAATTTTAAACATTGTGAAGTCTACAGTGCAAAACTTATAAGAAGAACCTGGTTGTTGAATGCAGAATCACTGAGTTTCTTCCCGAACGTGTCCAGGCCCTTCTGAACTATCTCCTTCCGGTCTGGCATGGTAAGCTGTCCCAAGGCAAACAGGACAGTGCTTTTTTTCTTGGCCAGGGTTTGTATCAGTGCCACTTTGGATGTGATGCTCACTACCAAACAAACACCCTGAGAAGAAAAAGAGAAATTTCTTGTTTTATTGTTGCAGAGAAGTGCCTAAAAATCCATCCATAAAGAAAGCAACCAGTGTAGAGAAGCTGCTCAGAACATTGCTCACTCTAATCCCATAAATACAATACCTTTTTGTCTTGCATTCAAATCACACAAACTTATGATGATTCATGTTTCAGCAGCTTGAAGAAATCCATGTAACTGACCTGTGGAAGCTGCTGTGGTATCCAATCAGAGCTCAGCTGACCTCTGCCATCTCGGACCAGATCCACCCCATCAACTACCAGCACCAGAGGTTTTTCCTTCTTCATGTCACTCAAGCTGGAGTGAAATTCTGACAACAAATCTCTGTGATAAGAAAAAGAAAAAGCAATACTTGTTAGTGCGTTGGCAATATGATGTATCTGTAAGTCTATTAATCTATTCATAACTATTTCAAGGACAATAAAAACATCTATGTACTTGTAAGAATGGGGAAGAGGTGATTCCTCCTCGGTATCTTTTATCTCCCTCAACCACCGAATGAGACATTGAAGCAGGGTTTCCACAGAGCGAGCTGATTGGCTGGCAGCTGTAGAGTAGGAGATGACATCACAGACAAAGTTTGTCCTGGACTTAACTCCGGTCCTGAGGGTCTCTGCTAGAGCAGCCTGTGTGGAGAGAGATACATATGGGAAGCAGCAATGTAGAGCATTTACACAAGGTCGCCAGTTTATTAGGCACAGTTAACTAAAGATAATGCCGTCCAATAATACAGTCCTTACAGGCAGATTAATCAATTAAAGTAATCGTTAGTTGCAACCCCCTATATTGCATGTCATTCAAAATCAACCATGTTAAAATAGACGTCAACACATCTAACAGCTAAAACAATAACTTGGACACTGAATAATGATAATTGGACGTGTTTCTCTGCTGCAACTGAACAGATTTAATCAGAAACCCTTTGTTAACTTTACCATGAAGACAGTTTTGCCCTCTCCAGGTCCTCCCTCCACGACCATCACCCCTCCTTTGGCCTGGACCTGCTCCACTATCTCAACAGCCCCGACCAGCAGCTTCGCCCTGCCGAAGAACTGCCTCTGCAGCGCCCCCTGGTGCACCTCCTGCATAGCCACATCGAACACAGCCTCGTCCTCGTCCTCGTCATCCTCCTGCCACACAGAGAATAATGAGATGTTTATTTGCAGTCTACACTTTAGTTTGAATTCACACCAATCTGTTGTGACTGGACAGAAAATACCCTCAGGCCAACAGCAGAGATTGTACAATAAACACAGTACATAGTGGTGAACAGCAAGGTTATTATAGTAAATAAAAAAAAATTATAGTGGACCAGTATATAAAAGATGCATTATTGTAGATTAAAATACCCAACAGCATACTTGGGCTATATATGTACCACTTACATATTCAGGCATCATTAATACTGATCCAATAAAACAACACAGAAAGGAAGCATTCTGCATAATGAGTACTTTTACTTTAAGTACATTACGTTGCAAATACTGTTCTACTTGTTATAGAGTAGTTTCATAGTGCAGTAAGTAAAGCATAAGTAAAATTCCAACACATAGCTAAGTTTGGTTAATGAAGAGCTTGGAAATTAAACTGAATTGTCAGAGTAACTAACCTCCACAAACTGCTTAACTACAGCCATCCACAGGTCTTCCAGCACGGTTTTGCCAAAGTCTTCCAGATTTTTCAGATACGGTTTTCCCTCCACAACACCTCCCCACTCACACCGGTAACTACGACAAACAAGAAAATGATGACTTAAAATGATGTGGGTAAATTTCACTGATCTACTACTTTTAAAATAAATGAGTAGTATTCTAAAAGTGTAGTGAACTGCTGTTCAAATAATACAATAGGATTATAAATAAGATGACTCACTTTTCAACAACATTGATTTCGGATCGTATCCTTCTCTTCAGAGAGGCCATTTTAGACTCAGCCTCCTCTGATTCAGGAACAAAGTGAGATCTCCAAGCCACCGGAACTGATCTTAGAATCAGCGGAGGAGCATTAATATTACGACATAAAAAACTGAACAACTATTCTTTCTGATTAGGTGATTATACATTAATGAAAACATGCTTATGAATATTATATTCCATTTCTTCCAATAGATCCTCTTAAATGTTAAACACTGGATCTTTAAATTGACTTACAGTAAACTGTGTCTTACTACAGTGCTAAAACCAATTTAAAGGAATCACAAACTTTATAAAAACATCCTATGCCCTTTTTTTTTAATGGATTTGAAGGGATTAGTAATTAATTCAAAAGACTAATTTATTCAAACTTAAAGAGTATAAAGAGAAACATTGTGATGTGTGAATGTGAGTATGTATTGCATACTTGATGATGTTGGGATCTCTGAAGTAACAGAACATTCGCTGGTGTTCAGTGTCGGGGTAAAGAGCCTGAAACTGACGGATCTCCATCTCCGTGATGGACAGGCCCGGTGGGGCCGTCGCCAGCTGCACATAAAGAAAGAAATGATTCTTCTTGGAGAATTTTAAAGAAACAGACACAATTATCCTTCATATTAAAGCATTAAAAGGCAGTTTGTTTTTTTGTTCCCTGTATCAGAAAATAAAATATATGAATATATATATATTAAACATTAATATAGCAGCAACTGAAACTTTCATCTACATCACTGAATTAAGGATTTACTGATCAAACCAGAGCTGGTGCTTGTTGGAACAGTGAAAAGATTTACAAAGACTGTTTTGGTGAGTTTTATTTTGTTTCTGCCCACTGTAAATGATGATATGCAAGGTAAAATTACCGTTTTTGTCAATGGAGTTTGGTGGAGAGTGATAGCGATATAACAGATGTTTCTGGTTAAGCAAAATGTCCATCTCTGTAGGGATCATTTATTGTTGTCAGACACTTATAATAACAATCTGAGACGTTCAGTGACCAAAACAAGCCGTGTTAGTGGACATTGACTGGCGTATTTGTCCCCAAGGAATAACCAACATTACATGGCATCCATTTTAGCCCGGTTTGCTGCTATTTTCTCACCTAACTGTGTGAGTTAAGGGTTTATATCGAAGAAACCAGAGCTGGTGATTGTTGAAAAGACTGTGGAAAAACTAACAAAGACGGTATTGGTGAGTTTTATTTAGTTTCTGTCCAGTTCGAAGTGTGTATCACAATCTTTGCTTATCTGCTAGATAAAATGACTGGTTTTGTCTATAGAGTCTGGTTGACTGTATGCTGGTGCTCCAGTGCGACATCTAGTGGCAATCTCTTGTAAATGACCTTTAAGGTAAGCCAATTTTAATAACCAATATAAAAACAGTTTTTTGCATCAGTACTTCATTTATATATTTAAGTAGCACTGGGCACATTGTGTACACAGCTCTACTTATAAATTAATTCTATTTCATAATGTCCAGTCTTACCCAGCTGTACTGCGGCAGGTCAGGGAGGTCGGGTTTGGGAGGCACCAGGCCGTACCTCTCCCCCAGGATTCCTACCAGCATCTGGCTGCGACACACCTCTGACAGGCACAGCTCGGTGGCCCGCCCCGACTCCTCCTCTGTCACACCCCAACGCAGCTCCACCTCCTGCAGGTAGAGGCAGTGTGGCGCAGCACGACGCCGGAGCTCTGGGAACACGCTCCGCACCAAGATGTCGCGTTCAGCGTGCATGTCTCTGAAGGTGGAGGAGATGAACACACGTACACCTCGCCACCTGAAGGACAGAGAAAGCAGTTGGTGTTGAACTAATGACGAAAAGGCATCTTCAATGTTAAGAGTCAAGTTAAAAAACTTTAGAATAATTACCTTAACTTGGGGCTCACTGGTATTGTAGAGATACTGTTGGTGGTCTGAGGGCCTTTAGCTCCCTCTGATGGTGGGATGTTGTACAGTTTGTCTAAATGCTCCACGTGGTCAAGCAACCTGGATGATCCTCGTTCTGCCACAAACCTGGTCACATAGTTCAAGAGACCATTAAACATAGCGTGAAAAGTGCTTATTCACTTTCTCGGCGACAGTTGGATGAGAAGATTTATTCCACTCTCATGTCTCAAGCTACAGTCAGCAGTATTTCCTAAAATGTTGAAATCCTTGAAACAATAAATGAATGAATTCCTTCCTAACACTAACAATATATCATAATCAGAAAGGTCTGTTTTCTAGCACCATTAAGCTTAACATTTCTTACATTTACATAAATAATAAAATAATATTTCTGGATTAAAATGAGCAACCGGATATTTTACCTCAGCATTTGTTCACTGAAACCCGTCAGCTGCACACAGTTTCTTTCAGGAACGTCATCTCTGTATCTGCAAGAAGTCAATACGACAATGAATGCACTCAGGGTAAGTTAGAAACAGGAAGGCAAACAGAAACCAACACAATGCATATTAAAAAATACCTGTTTATGCTGAAAGAATGTTGTTAAAAAACAGAAATGGTCAGTGTTAAGGTCCACCAGTCACTGTGATTGGTTTAATTGCAACTTCAGCTTCCCCATATTGTCTGTAAGAGACTAAAGTCATAGCAGCTACAGAAGAAAATTGGAGCATTACCCCTCTGAAAAGTAGATTTGCACCTCGAGGGCTTTGTTGTTTATTTCCCTCTTGTAGTTGTTGATGGTCCAACTGATATTAGTTGAGATCCAGTTATCAGTCAACACGATGATGTTGTCCACCTGAAATACAAAAACATGTAAGGTCAAGGACCACAAGGAAGTGTCTTATACTGCTCTAAAGCAGCGGTTCATCATCATCATCATCATCATCATCATATTCACCATGACAGCTGGGACAAGACGTTGACATGGTTTGTGACTCCTGAAGTTTGGGGAGGCTTGGGGAGTAATGGATTACAGGTAACTGAGTCACAAAATGTTTTTTTATGATGCTAAAAAATCTTATTGTCATTTCTTTTCCTCTTGGTTTTATTTAAATATTTGGTGTTGAGGTCATCCAAAAGTAATGGAAAGTAATCAAGTTACGTTACTTTAATATTGTATACTTGGTTTAGGTTGCTGAGTACTTTTTTAAATGATTAATTGTATCAGATTACATTTTTAAAGTAATCCTCCCTTGTGGCCAACTGAAAAATAAAATATCTAAAGATATATGTTGCTTTAAGGTTGTTTTAAGGTCCTTAACATTTATTGTGGGGGCATTTATCATTTATAATAAATAACAAACTAAATAAAGAATATTGATCCACTTTTTATGTGTGAAAAACGAAATTTAATTACCCTTTAACTCTCCCCTAAAGACCACTGATTTAATTTCATTTTAATCATAAAACTGAGAATTATTATCCTAATAATCAAAATAAACTGTATGTACAAATAACCTTGTTATTCTTGGTGAAAATCGTGGAGAGTGCATCTCTGTCTTCTTCTTCTGGCATCTCATCAAGTGACTGTGAAAGAGAAGTGTTCATTAATAAATGCAAAATGAAAACAGAAACTTTCTTCCAAACACAGCTCATCTGTTATTCTACCAATGCAGAAACATCAGTCTTTCTTACATACTTCACTTCTGTTCATTCACTCTACAGGAAAGCTGAAGTGAATGCTTGTGTGAGGTTTTAAAAGAGGACGAGAGTAAATTTTCATTACGTAAAAGTCAAGATGGACACAGAAGGAAATAAAAGCGCTGACCTTTATTTTCTTCATCACACTCCTGACGTTGTCCAAAAGAACATCTGACTTCAGCTCTAATTGTTCACTGTCATCCCAACGAGTTAAGAGGAGCTGAAAGTCCTCTGCACTGCTGGCAATCATCAGAGAGAGTAAAACTGCCGCCTCCATTTTCTGAGAATGTAAAAGCCCGAGAGAAACCAGTAAGAAAAACAATATATAGTTGAAACAACACTAATTGAGTAAGAGTCAAATAGCTTGAATTCCCTTTCTTAATTAGAAGAAAACAGGCCCTTACAGAAGGAGTGAGCTCGTCATCCTCCTCTTTTTTCTTTCTCCCTCTCCTCCCTCTCTTGCAGGACACTTCCTCTTCCTCTTTCTCTTCATCTTCATCTTCCTTCTCCTCTTCCTCTTCCTCTTCATCTTCATCTTCATCTTCCTTCTCCTCTTCCTCTTTCTCTTCCTCTTCCTCTTCCTCTTCCTTTTCCTTCTCCTCTTTCTTTTCCTCTTCCTTATTTTTTTGCTCAGGATCTGGTGGGAGGCAGAAGTCCTGTTTCGGGAGTGGATCGGTGCTGATGTTAGAGGAGAGCAGGATAACGGTGCGTCCAGGTAGCGGGGGAACATTGTAACGACAGGAGATCTGAACCGCCGTCTCCAGGGCTTTGCGGTAGCGGTCCAACAGAGCGACGGTGTACTCCCTCCGACTGCGTGCACAAACACAGGCACAGTTACATTATAAACTTTCTTTTTAATCCATGCAGATGTCGGTTTGTATTTATTGTCTTTTTAGCTGACCTAAAAAAACTAATTTTCCATCACGGTGAAAAACTGCACTTTTTTTCTTTAAAATTTTTTTGTGAGAAGCAGTTTTGTTGTGATGATTTCTTGTTGAACATTTTCAGGATAGAAATATAATAACCCTAATTATAAAAAAGAAACTAAAAACACTGAAACTAACATTTTTAAACAATAAAAACTAAACTGAAACAAAAAAACATTCTGGGAATTAACTGAAACTGGACTGAATTGAAAACAAAATTAAAAAGTAAATAAAACTAAAAACTAATGAAAAATACTATAAAAACACTAAAATAACTCTATTAGGTATGAAGACTTTACTGATCCCAAGTTGGGGAATTCTTAACTCTACACACTGGACCTTTAACTGAACGTTTCAATTTAAAATGTGATCTAACAGAGAGAATAACTATTAACTATTATAACTAAAACTACTAAAACTCATACTTGGCATTTAGGAGCTGGGTCTTCTTTATTCGGTACAGTCGATAGACAAACGGCACTCCGAGCGTCACCCTGATCCTGCTCCTCGGAGTTGTATCCCAGTCCATACGATTGAAGCGCTTGCTCTTGGGAATCTTCTTCAGGATGCCCTTCAGGATCTCTTTAACAGGGGGGAGTGCCTGCATTGATGCTAAGGCTAGAGGACAGAGAGGCAAAGAGGGGGTACTGTAATGTGGTTTTTTTTGTTGCATTGTTAGAGGTTAGGCTGATATTGATGTATATGTATCTCACCCATAGTGTGAAGCTCCATGATGACTTTGTAGGCAGCGAGGAACCGGAAGGGAAACTGTCGGCTCTGAATAACTGCTTTCTGTGAATGCATCAAAAACACAAAGTTACACAAAGCAAGTGACAGACATACAGCGTAAGACTCTTCCTCTTAGGCTCAGAATACAACATGTCATCAATCTGGACAACTTTTACTTTACAGTATTGTAATTTTAGTTCATGCTTCACTCTCACCTTATTGGTCAGCCTGCTGAGGATCTTCTTGTGATGAGCCTCGCTGATGCCCTTAGTGATCATGTTCCTCAGGTTCCTCAGCATCGCCATGAATGGAAGAGACTTATTGTCTGCACAGTAGAGACATTATTCATCAATATGTGTGATCATGGACATGTTTGTGTTTAGTATTTATAGGTGTTACATGCATACATTGTGTGTTTTCTTGTGTCTCGTAAAGCGTGGCGTACTGGATTTGCATAACCAGTTAATTTAATATTCATGTATGCATTAGAAAATGTGTATTATTGCTTTTTTGATTCCCTATATGGATATATGTGCACAAAAGTGATTTTCCTAATAAAGCAAAATACCCCCAAAATATATATATTTAAAAAATAAGTACAATTTCTCCCACTGATACAGTAATTACACTTATTCCATCTTGTGAAGGGCTTATTGGAAGGGTAAAACCAGGGTCAGGGTCACTGTATCATAATGTGTTAGTCATATACAAACAAAATTTCTCGTATTTATGTTTGTATCCATGATTTGTTATTATTTTGATAGTACCCATGGATTTCTGGGATTCAACAATGTTTAATTGTTTTTGCTCTCAAAATTTGTGTGAGTGGTTGAAAGCAGTCGATTTAAAATAAGAACAAAACACAGTCTAAAAACTGTTTGCCCAAATGCGAGGAAACATACAATTTAAATTTGAGGAACATACAAAAGGCATGAATAATTAGAACAAATATAGCGATTGGATTATTAAATTTGTGGGCTAAAGAAATATTATTGACCGTTGGATAATATGGCATGCATTCATCTTCTTGGCAATGCCCTTATATAGTGTTTAAGGATCGTTACCTATGCTAATAGGTTCTGGAGTGGATTTCTCTCTCTTTTAATTTTTTCTAATTTCATATATTTTCTCTTAACAGAAAATTAAGACAAAATATGAGAGACATTTAAGAGAATGACGCTGCATTGCCATGTAAATTAAAGGCATTATTATGTTGCACAAACCCCACAGCCTAACATTTGTGAATGAGAATAGCATTTAAATTTTTATTATTGACACCATATTTCACCCATGCAATGAGCCCTTCACAAGATGGAATAGGCACCACAGAGACCCAGCAGTGCTTCCACTGTTCTGGACACCAAGCCTGTGCATGTTGACAAGGTGGAGCTTGAAATGTGATACAGACAACTGCTGGGAAATCCGATTTGAAAGAATTTCCCTGGATAAATGAAAGGAACAGGTTCCGTCTGTATGTACTCAGCAGACCTATGAGCTTCTCCCAGGTGGCGGCCTTGTTGCCCTGCTGACTGAGCAGTCGTTCCCAGGTCTCTGGTTCTTTGAGCTTCATCCGCTTCCCGGCCCTCTCCCTTTCCCAAACGCCCTTCATTCCACTGTGGGTGAACGTCTTCAGGTCAGCAGGATACCTGGGACCAACACAAGCACATTTTAAAATTGGTGAAGAGACAACCCCACGGTAAAGTCATCTGCTTCTACGACAAGAGAGATATCACAACAGGCCTGAGAATCTAACCAATGTCTTGTCTCCTTATTCTCTCCTCCTCTGTCTACATTTCTATCTTTACAGAAGCTTTAAGTGGGACATGTGATGAAACATGTAATACATGGTTTATAACACACTATTATATCGTTGTAAGCACATATAAAGTATTTTAAGTGTTTATTTATGTAGTTGCGACATTATTTAACGATTAAAATGTCATTATATCTGTTTATAATGTGTTATTAACAAATAAATGGGTAGGTAAAGAGTAAACTGAATGGCAGATAGCAGGTGAATGTTATTTATGGGCTTGCTCTGAGTGAACAAAAAACAGCCTATTAAGTGATTAAGTGTGTTTGTGTAGCTTACTTTCTTCCCAGGATGGCCATAACGTGTTCAGCCGGTTCTTTAATGTGAAGCTTCTTGATCATCTTCTTCATACTGAACTCACCCTGCTTTTTATCCACCACCACCACTTTGCTGCCCTCTGTATGCAACTGTGCACACACACAGACACACATAAACCAGTGTTTGAACAGGAGTATACTGCTATATAGTGTTAGCAACTATACAGCAGTAGAATATAAAAGTCGAGCTTTTACTTTTTTGGTGTTCAAAATTAATATTTTTATTACAATCTGCATGCATCCATATCTGCATGCACAGCACTTGTGGATGTAAATTAAAAAGCACCTACTGTCTAATAATGCAGAAGGTTCATTCAGGCCTTTAACTTCTAAAATTACTTTACTTAAATTCTTGAAATGTGAAAATATAAAAAAACGTAATTAGTGACACAATGAAAGAATATTGTATATTTACTTACAAACTTCGACAGAATAGATGCATCTGATCTGAGCAAGTCCGCCCACTTTTTCAGCGTCTGATCATTTGGTTTCTGGAAATCAAAAGACAGTATATGCAAGACAAAACATGGAGAGATCCACACCTGAGTGTCAGTTTTGTGTTAATAACATGGGTGTAATATCAAAATGAACCTAAGTTCTAACATTGAACTAATTTCCTGCTTCTGTACCTTGGCTTTGGGCTTGTTGCGGTTGTGTTTACAGCGGTGTTTGCGTGTGTTGTATTTGGCCAGCTGATACTCGCTGAACTGCTTGAACTTGTCAGCCATTGCCTTCTTCAGGCACATTGGCAGGGAGCGGCTAAAGCACTGGAGACAGGACATACATTGTTAAGACCGCACAGATCCAAACCGAACTGAAACATCCACATTCCACCGGACGCCCACTTACTGTACTATACATTCTGACGACTTCCAGCCAATCTGAGGGCAGCTGCACGGCGGCACAGAAGTATCTGCGGACATGTTGCTTGGTGGAGGGCTGATTGGCAGCCAGAGCCAATAAGAAGTTTGCTGTGATGCGGATGTTCAGCTGCTGTCGAGTGTAAACTGTCACCTGAATGGTAAAGGAAAGAACAAGCACACTGTAGATGACTGGCAGAAATGATTAGAACCCTTTACCCTCACAGCAAACACCGCAGATCTGAGGTAGACATTTAACCATCTAACCGTCTGTGGCAACCTAGAGGCACACCACACTAACGCTTCTAAAACCTTTCTACGTAATATCTTAATATGGAATAACTGGAAATCAAAATGTGTGTATATATTTTTTTATATGTTGTCATATTGTGCTGAATCTTCCCCTTTAAAATATTTGAATAAAATATATCTAAATATTTCTATCGATTTTTCTTATGATGAATTCATACATATTAATACAAAGCATGTTTCTTTCTCTGGGTTGTTTTTCTCTATTAGTTGATAGTTGATAACGGGATGATAAAGTCCCCGTTTGGTTGAAACATTACCGATTTAGAGTTAAAATAAAAGTTCAAGAGCTACAATCGAGTCTGGGATTGAAATAAAATTGCTTTCAGACACACACATCCACCCAGACAGACGTACAAACACACCTTGAGAAGAAACTGCGGGTCACAGACGGAAATGTCCTTCGCCAGGTTTGTGATCCTGGTCCAAACACTGTCCTCGGCGTCCCAGTCAGTCTGACCTGGAGCTGTGCTCTTATTGACCAGGGAGCAACACACCGCGTTCAGCAGCAGATACTGAGGAACAGAGGAGTTAAAGTCACTTTAATCAACACAGAACTTTCTACATTTCTATGACACCCAATACTTATTTTCTTCCACCTTTTTGTCTTTCAGCTCCTCTTCGATCTTATTATCTTCTCTTTCAACCTCAGCAAATTCCTCCTGTCTGATGGCCAAAGCTGGTTCGAGTTCCTGGTTGCCCGACTCAGTTTCCAGGACAGGTAATTCCATGTTTGTCCCAGCATCCTCCTCCTCCTCCTCTTCGGGCAAAATATCATCTTCCTCAGATTGAGTCTGACGCAGAAGAAGTTACATTGAAAACAGTAACACTATCAAATGGGATGCATCAAACATGGTGTTTGATAAATATTTTAAATAAGAATATAAGTAACACTAAAGTTCAGGGTTCCCATTCGGTTTAAGAGATCTTTTTCAAGGACATTTTCCAGGAGTTTTTCTTGACAAAGGAAGACAGCACTTGCTCACAAATGGTAGCCATCATTTATTGGACACGCTTGGCTGTTCTCACCACAGCCAATTCTGATTCTTAATAATACTAACTAAGGCTCTGTGCCATTTAGTGTAGCTGGGCCTTTTCTAGTGAGCCAACAGGCTCCGTGACTCTTTTTGACGTGAATGGAACGTAACCTTAATTGATAACACCCGTGTTTACACTACTATTTCCCACTAATTCCTCTAACAGTAACAACAAGCCTGCAAAGCACAGGCTAAAATACAATTATAATTTTCCAGGACAACAATATTTGAGTCAATTCCCAGGTGTTTCCATGACTGGAAAACTAGTCTCTAAATTTCCAGGTTTTCCAGGATGCTTGGGAACTCAGTTTGTGCAAACAGACAAATGGTCAAAATGTAAAATAGAACAAATCATGTACCACACTTGTTTCTTCAAAAAAGGACTGCATCATTTCACATGTCTCCACTCTGCCTTCGTGTTCTCCGTCATCCCTCTTCTTCTGTTCTCCACCCACAACGTGATGTAGGAACGCAGGAGGGTGAGCAAAGCGACTCAGCAGAGTACTGCCGGCCAGCGAGGTGCAGAGCAGAGAGTCATTAGGGACAGAGGTCAGGGAAAAAGAGAGAGATGAATGGCTTTCTAGGAGCTTGTTCTCGGTGCTGAGGAGAGGAGAGGTGAGGGAAGAGGCGGAGAGAAGGGAGGAAGAGGTGGAAGACAGGCTGGAGGGCTGCAGAGAGGGGCAAGAGGAGGGTTGTGCAGCAGAGTTTAAGAGTGGAGACCAGGACTGAGGCATCACAGTGGAGCTCTGAGCTAAGAACTTATTCTCCAGACTCAGAGGAGCGTAGTTGGAAGACAAACTTCTCCCACACGTGGCGTCCTGCGGCTTTCCGTGGGCCACATTTGCCTGCTGCAAAGTCAACGCCCTCATCTCTGTAAGGAAACAAATCAATCAGAAGGTCAAAGTTCGAGCTTCTCCTCACAAACACAATCACAGATAGCTTTAAGGGCGGATACAAGCAGCTCGGCAGCATTTTTCTCTGCTGTTTGAACAACCATTGTAGTACTGTAGTTAAGGGCGTGTTGCTTGGCTGAAACCATCCATAAAAAGGGAACAAAGTCTAGAAAACACACTCGGTCAAACGCTGCAAACCACAATCTCAGCTCTTACACCAAATTAAAACTCTTACACGGATTGAAAACGTTTAAATAAAGCTATTTAACACACTACAAGCCCTTTTTAGTAAGAGACTGTGTGTGCAGTAAAACCAGGAATTCAACTATCAGACAGACAATTACATCAATACAACAATGTCATCTATAAAATAAACAAGCACATTAGCCAGCATTCAACCACTATGACTAAGAGTTTGTGTGGGTGTGGTGGTTACTGGGGTGGTAACTAACAACCAGGTTAAACGCAGAAAACTCACCGTAATTTAAAGTCCACTGACGGAGAGCAGACTGAACAACGGTGTCTTCTGCTGTGTAATGTTATTGTCGGATGTACAGCAGTGTTAGCATCTGTTTCTGAGGCCTACTGAGGGAGTACAGCTCCTGACTGTTTATGTCCTCATCCAAACAGCTGCTTGACGCTGATTGGCCACTATTATTGTGTACTTTTTTACCGTAATAACACCTGTACGGGCGCCTTCAAATAATCGATCATTAAAAGTCGAATAAAGGCGGAATTTCTTATGAAGTGAGCAAAAAACAATGATCACAAACAAACACAACAGTTGCAAACAGGAATATGTCAATAATGTTTAATAGTTTTAGATTACAAACTGTTAGGGCGACGTGGTGACGTTACCGTAACTGACTAAAAGAAGGAAGTGAAATGTTGTATTTCCGGTGCGCAGCTGCTGCAGAGACAAAACTGAAAGAAAAAAGTGGAGAAATTGAGGCCAATAATATTAAAAAATAACGCCATGAAAGCAAAAATATTCCTTCTGCCCTCTTCCTATCATGTATGTGCGCAGGATGTGACAATATGTGTAAGGTTTTGTTTAATTTACCCCAGAAATAGCCAGTAAAGATCAAAGGTCAGGTCACAGATCTAAGGCTAAACTAATGCTGAATTAAAAGAAACGATGGAAATTAAGTCCTTTATCCACTAAATTTCATTGAGTGCACAAACATTACATCACAGCTACTTTTTTTTTTACACTATTTAATCATATATTTATATATATTATATGATGGATTAAATTAGATAGATACTTTATTCATCCCCAAGGGGAAATTCACAGTTTCCAGCAGTATCCACAGACTGATAATAATAACAATAACAGTAATAACAACAACAACAACAACAGGAGGCAAAATGCAAAAGAACCAATAAGAACCACATTTTATACACATATACATATTATTATTCAAATACATACCCTTTACATACATTTCTTATTTTATCTTATAATAAACATTAAGATTATTTTATTATACCTGTACTGGGCAATTATACCATTATTTGTTTTTATATATCAGTACATATACATACGTTATACATATAATTAATAAATGTAATTGCACAGAATTGTATAATTTAAATATATACGAATATAGGCTATATATATGGGACATGCATAC